>NC_079172.1:60300150-60460150 GCF_947568905.1 Ostrea edulis | reverse complement strand
CTTATAGCTAACTTTTACCACTTATAGCTAACTTTCACAACTTATAGCTAACTTTTACCACTTACAGCTAACTTTAACTTACAGCTAACTTTCACAACTTATAGCTAACTTTTACCACTTATAACTAACTTTCACAACTTATAGCTAACTTTCACAACTTATAGCTAACTTTCACAACTTATAGCTAACTTTCACAACTTACAGCTAACTTTCACAACTTATAGCTAACTTTTACCACTTACAGCTAACTTTCACAACTTATAGCTAACTTTTACCACTTATAACTAACTTTCACAACTTATAGCTAACTTTTACCACTTACAGCTAACTTTAACAACTTACAGCTAACTTTAACAACTTACAGCTAACTTTAACAACTTACAGCTAACTTTTACCACTTATAACTAACTTTCACAACTTATAACTAACTTTTACAACTTATAGCTAACTTTTACCACTTACAGCTAACTTTAACAACTTCCAGCTAACTTTCACAACTTACAGCTAACTTTTACAACTTACGGCTAACTTTTACTACTTACTGCTAACTTTTCAAAGATGACCGACTTCTGTTGGTCATTGAGGTCATCCAGTTGTATGACCTTGTCATGAAGCTGATTGATGATCTGGGCGGCAGAATGACCCTCATACATCACCTCCTAAAAATAGATATTTCATGACATATAAAGAATATTATTATGACATACAATACAATACTGTATATAAAACACTGGAAAGTGAAAGAGAGAATAATCTCAAAATAGTGCAAATTACAAGACATTGCTGAACTTCATTTGTTTCATTGTTAATGTACATAATTGACCAAAATTTCTCAAAAGTTAGCAAGCAAACAAGAGCTTAGGATTTCTTTGATAATGATCTTTTATTTTCATACCATATAAAACCAATTCTTTCAGATTGAACATGCACATTTTACAATCTAACTTATAATAACTTATAGCAGCATTAAATTTTAACATAAAACAAGATCAGCGCGCCAAGTTGCGAGTAAAACGGTCGCATATGCAACCAGAAAATCGATTTTGCGACTAGGAATTATAATTAAGTTGCATTTTCGCAAATGGAGACAATTTGGGCATCCAGCAAAATTTTGTATTCGGGATCTGAGGTCTGAATAAATATTTTTCAGTCTCGGTCAAAGCAGTGTTTGAAAACAATCAAGATGGTGGGAACACGAGGTTTAGAGTACTTTGGATTTATCAATAGTAAAAAGCAGAAGCCTAACTAAGCCTAGTACATGTAACGAAGAAATTCCAAAAATCACACGGAGAAAGTTATGCATCTAAAGATGACGTAGCAGTGTCTAAAGAAAAATGCAAAAGTAAAGGAAGAACCCCAGTCCTGAAATGGTTGAAGGAAGTTCCGTGGTTGATATACAGAGATGGCAAAATGTTTTGCAGAATTTGTGAGGCCAACCAGCCAGCAGCGTCCACCAATTCTGGACAACCATTGTCTGATTTTGCCATGACCAGGTGTACCGCTTTCAAATGTGGAAATGTGATTATTCACGGGAACAGTAAGAGACACGTCTTTGTCCATGACTGCATTACTAGCAGTTAATGTTACTCCTTATATACACACACAGCCCTCACAATAACCCACCACAATGTCACTCTCCTTATATACACACTCAGCCATCACAATAACCCACCACAATGTCACACTCCTTATATACACACTCAGCCATCACAATAACCCACCACAATGTCACACTCCTTATATACACACTCAGCCGTCGCAATAACCCACCACAATGTCACTACTTATATACACACTCAGCCGTCGCAATAACCCACCACAATGTCACTCCTTATATACACACTCAGCCATCACAATAACCCACCACAATGTCACACTCCTTATATACACACCCAGCCATCACAATAACCCACCACAATGTCACACTCCTTATATACACACCCAGCCATCACAATAACCCACCACAATGTCACTACTTATATACACACTCAGCCATCACAATAACCCACCACAATGTCACACTCCTTATATACACACTCAGCCATCACAATAACCCACCACAATGTCACTCCTTATATACACACTCAGCCGTCACAATAACCCACCACAATGTCACTACTTATATACACACTCAGCCGTCACAATAACCCACCACAATGTCACTACTTATATACACACTCAGCCGTCACAATAACCCACCACAATGTCACACTCCTTATATACACACTCAGACGTCACAATAACGCACCACAATGTCACTCTCCTTATATACAACACTCAGCCATCACAATAACCCACCACAATGTCACACTCCTTATATACACACTCAGCCATCACAATAACCCACCACAATGTCACACTCCTTATATACACACTCAGCCGTCACAATAACCCACCACAATGTCACTACTTATATACACACTCAGCCGTCACAATAACGCACCGCAATGTCACACTCCTTATATACACACTCAGCCATCACAATAACCCACCACAATGTCACACTCCTTATATACACACTCAGCCGTCACAATAACCCACCACAATGTCACTACTTATATACACACTCAGCCGTCACAATAACCCACCACAATGTCACTACTTATATACACACTCAGCCGTCGCAATAACCCACCACAATGTCACTCCTTATATACACACTCAGCCGTCACAATAACGCACCGCAATGTCACACTCCTTATATACACACTCAGCCGTCACAATAACGCACCACAATGTCACTCCTTATATACACACTCAGCCGTCACAATAACGCACCACAATGTCACACTCCTTACATACACACTCAGCCGTCACAATAACGCACCGCAATGTCACACTCCTTATATACACACTCAGCCGTCACAATAACCCACCACAATGTCACTCCTTATATACACACTCAGACGTCACAATAACCCACTACAATGTCACTCCTTATATACACACTCAGCCGTCACAATAACGCACCGCAATGTCACACTCCTTATATACACACTCAGCCGTCACAATAACGCACCGCAATGTCACACTCCTTATATACACACTCAGCCGTCACAATAACGCACCACAATGTCACTCCTTATATACACACTCAGCCCTCACAATAACCCACCACAATGTCACACTCCTTATATACACACTCAGCTGTCACAATAACCCACCACAATGTTACTACTTATATACACACTCAGCCATCACAATAACCCACCACAATGTCACACTCCTTATATACACACTCAGCCGTCACAATAACCCACCACAATGTCACACTCCTTATATACACACTCAGCCGTCACAATAACCCACCACAATGTCACTACTTATATATAACACTCAGCTGTCACAATAACCCTCCACAATGTCACTACTTATATACACACTCAGACGTCACAATAACCCACTACAATGTCACTCCTTATATACACACTCAGCTGTCACAATAACGCACCGCAATGTCACACTCCTTATATACACACTCAGCCGTCACAATAACGCACCGCAATGTCACACTCCTTATATACACACTCAGCCGTCACAATAACGCACCACAATGTCACTCCTTATATACACACTCAGCCGTCACAATAACGCACCACAATGTCACACTCCTTATATACACACTCAGCCGTCACAATAACGCACCGCAATGTCACACTCCTTATATACACACTCAGCCATCACAATAACCCACCACAATGTCACTACTTATATACACACTCAGCCATCACAGTAACGCACCACAATGTCACTCCTTATATACACACTCAGCCGTCACAATAACCCTCCACAATGTCACTCCTTATATACACACTCAGCCGTCGCAATAACCCACCACAATGTCACTACTTATATACACACTCGGCTATCACAATAACCCACCACAATGTCACTCCTTATATACACACTCAGCCGTCACAATAACCCACCACAATGTCACTCCTTATATACACACTCAGCCATCACAATAACCCACCACAATGTCACTACTTATATACACACTCAGCCATCACAGTAACGCACCACAATGTCTTTCTCCTTATATACACACTCAGCCATCACAATAACCCACCACAATGTCACTCCTTATATACACACTCAGCTATCACAATAACCCACCACAATGTCACTCCTTATATACACACTCAGCCGTCACAATAACCCACCACAATGTCACTCCTTATATACACACTCAGCCATCACAATAACCCACCACAATGTCACTACTTATATACACACTCAGCCATCACAGTAACGCACCACAATGTCTTTCTCCTTATATACACACTCAGCCATCACAATAACCCACCACAATGTCACTCCTTATATACACACTCAGCCGTCGCAATAACCCACCACAATGTCACTACTTATATACACACTCAGCCATCACAATAACCCACCACAATGTCACTCCTTATATACACACTCAGCCGTCGCAATAACCCACCACAATGTCACTCTTATATACACACTCAGCCGTCGCAATAACCCTCCACAATGTCACTCTCCTTATATACACACTCAGCCATCACAATAACCCACCACAATGTCACTCCTTATATATACACACAGCCCTCATAATAACCCACCACAATGTCACTACTTATATACACACACAGCCATCACAATAACCCTCCACAATATCACTCCTTAAATACACACTCAGCCCTCACAATAACCCACCACAATGTCACTCCTTAAATACACACTCAGCCCTCACAATAACCCACCACAATGTCACTCTCCTTATATACACACTCAGCTGTCACAATAACCCACCACAATGTCACTCCTTATATACACACTCAGCCGTCACAATAACGCACCACAATGTCACACTCCTTATATACACATTCAGCCCTCACAATAACCCACCACAATGTCACTCCTTATATACACACTCAGCCCTCACAATAACCCACCACAATGTCACTCCTTATATACACACTCAGCCGTTACAATAACCCACCACAATGTCACTCCTTAAATACACACTCAGCCCTCACAATAACCCACCACAATGTCACTCCTTAAATACACACTCAGCCGTCACAATAACCCCACCACAATGTCACTCCTTATATACACACTCAGCCGTCACAATAACCCCACCACAATGTCACTCCTTAAATACACACTCAGCCGTCACAATAACCCACCACAATGTCACTCTCCTTATATACACACTCAGCTGTCACAATAACCCACCACAATGTCACTACTTATATACACACTCAGACGTCACAATAACGCACCACAATGTCACTACTTATATACACACTCAGCCATCACAATAACCCACCACAATGTCACACTCCTTATATACACACTCAGCCTTCACAATAACCCACCACAATGTCACACTACTTATATACACACTCAGACGTCACAATAACCCTCCACAATGTCACTACTTATATACACACTCAGCTGTCAAAATAACCCACCACAATGTCACACTACTTATATACACACTCAGCCATCACAATAACCCACCACAATGTCACTACTTATATACACACTCAGCCATCACAATAACCCACCACAATGTCACTACTTATATACACACTCAGACGTCACAATAACCCACCACAATGTCACTCCTTATATACACACTCAGCCGTCACAATAACCCACCACAATGTCACACTCCTTATATACACACTCGGCTATCACAATAACCCACCACAATGTCACTCCTTATATACACACTCAGCCCTCACAATAACCCACCACAATGTCACACTCCTTATATACACACACAGCCCTCACAATAACCCACCACAATGTCACTCCTTATATACACACTCAGCCATCACAATAACCCTCCACAATGTCAATCCTTATATACACACTCAGCCGTCACAATAACCCACCACAATGTCACTACTTAAAAACACACTCAGCCGTCGCAATAACCCTCCACAATGTCACTCCTTATATACACACTCAGCCGTCACAATAACCCACCACAATGTCACTATTTAAAAACACACTCAGCCGTCGCAATAACCCACCACAATGTCACTCTTATATACACACTCAGCCGTCGCAATAACCCTCCACAATGTCACTCTCCTTATATACACACTCAAGCCATCACAATAACCCACCACAATGTCACTCCTTATATATACACACAGCCCTCACAATAACCCTCCACAATGTCACTCCTTATATACAACACTCGGCTATCACAATAACCCACCACAATGTCACACTCCTTATATACACACTCAACTGTAACAACAAGAGGTACTGTGAGCAATGCTCACAAAGAATACCCCCCCCCCCCCTTACCCCAATCTCCCAAAGGGCATTGGTAATAGGTTAAAACTACCTCTTTTCTGAGTGTAAAAAACAAATCGCATGACAAACCGAACCATATTGCTACTTCGATGTCCAGTGCGCGTGACCTTTGACCTTTTGACCCCAAAATCAATAGGGAACATCTTCATCCCATGGGTAGTCCATATATATGATATGGTGACTGTAGGTGGAAAGGATAAAGCTTTAGAGCCCGGAAACCATATTGCTACTTCGATGTCAAGTGCGCTTGACCTTTGACCTCAAAATCGATAGGGAACATCTTCATCCCATGGGTAATCCATATGTATGATATGGTGACTGCAGGTGGAAAGGATAACGTTTTAGAGCCCGGAAACCATATTGCTACTTCAATGTCCAGTGCGTTTGACCTTTGACCTTTTGACCCCAAAATCGATAGGGAACATCTTCATCCCATGGGTAGTCCATATGTATGATATGGTGACTATAGGTGGAAAGGATAACGATTTAGAGCCCGGAAACCATATTGCTACTTCGATATCCAGTGCGCTTGACCTTTGACTTTTTGACCCCAAAATCGATAGGGTACATCTTCATCCCATGGGTAGTCCATATATATGATATGGTGACTGTAGGTGGAAAGGATAATGCTTTAGAGCCCGGAAACCATTGCGTCTACAGACGGACGGACAGACGGACAACCCGATTCCAGTATACCCCCCCACAACTTGTTGCGGGGGGTATAATAACCCACCACAATGTCTCTCCTTATATACAACACTCGGCCATCACAACCGACCACAATGTCACTCCTTATATACACACTCAGCCATCACAATAACCCACCACAATGTCACTCCTTATATACACACTCAGCCATCACAATAACCCACCACAATGTCACACTCCTTATATACACACTCAGCCATCACAATAACCCACCACAATGTCACTCCTTATATACACACTCAGCCATCACAATAACCCACCACAATGTCACACTCCTTATATACACACTCAGCCATCACAATAACCCTCCACAATGTCACTCCTTATATACACACTCAGCCGTCACAATAACCCACCACAATGTCACACTCCTTATATACACACTCAGCCATCACAATAACCCACTACAATGTCACTCCTTATATACACACTCAGCCGTCACAATAACCCTCCACAATGTCACACTCCTTATATACACACTCAGCCATCACAATAACCCACCACAATGTCACACTCCTTATATACACACTCAGCCGTCACAATAACCCACCACAATGTCACTCCTTATATACACACTCAGCTGTCGCAATAACCCACCACAATGTCAAAATGTCGTTCATTACCTGGACAATCTTTTCCAGTTTCTCGTACGAGTTCGAGCGACAGACTTGGATTAACTGATCAATTGTGTCATTGTCTATCACCTGTAAATACAAACTTTTGTTAATAATGCAAAGAAAATCCTTCTTATGTCATCTGCTCCACACACAGCTTATCAGAATATTACAAGGAACTTTCAAAATTGGAAAGAATAGCAACTTACCATACAACTCTACACTTATTCTGTTTGTGTGTTTAGTGATTCTGAAGGTATTTGTAAACATTCTACATAAAACCAAGTGTTCATACAAATGCGGCATCGACCTGAATTTCATATTGAGCACAGGTATGAAGAAGTCTGACCAAATGCTATTCTGACACATAACAAAAGTAATTCAAATTCCATCCCACACACAATACAGAACTTTTGGGATGTGCAGGAACGATGGATTAGACTTGACGTTTATACACCACTGTCATGTGATAGTAACCAATTGTAGAGCAAAGTTGATGTCCATACAAATGGTGTTTCGCTAGCAGACGGTCCGTAAAGAGTAATGCGCAGTCCTACGATGACGATCCCGGTGCTTAGTACCTGGGCGTAAATTAGATGGAAGGAAAAAGGCGCATTTAGATGCGTATCCTTGGATGTAAGGCGTGAAGTTTTACCGATATCCTCAAGATTTATTTCCCTCAACAACTCACATAATATAATCTATTGCATTTTCCTATAAATAGTTGTAAGGAATCCTTTCATTAAAAATAGCATTTTAATGTAGGAATTTGATAGCAATTCCATGTTTGTTTACTTAGTTGTTATTGTAATCCGGAAGTGACATGCTCCACAAATTACGTTCAACGCACAATAAAAGTCCGAGTGAATCTGTATCTCGAAACTCCCGTATTGGGCACCACTGGTGAACTTACCCTTCCTAACATAAAATACTATGATACTGACTTATGACCTGACCTACAATAAAAATTCTCTTCTCTGTCTTATCATTGCAAGGTCACTCTCCCTGCAACCTCAATTGACATACCCCTGCTATTTCGTAGACATCGGCTTTCGTCACCCCTTCCTCCCCCTTCAGCCTGCCAGCACTCTGGAGATATGTGATAGCTTTCCTCATGTCACCCTCTGAAGTATCCATCAGGGCCTGAATAGACTGAAAAAATATCATACATCTCAAAAACTTCTAGACAGATTGTTCACTAGCATTTCAAATTACCAGACATGAAAAACTACAAAAGCTTCTTTTAATATGTTTCCCGATTGCTATTCTGTGCCACAAAGCCAATGACTAGAGAGCGCATGGCATAATAACATTCATTTCTACTCCTCTAATGTTGCTCCAACTGCAGCAGTCTTCGACGTTAACCAGTGGCCCGATGGCCGAGGCCAGTAAAATCGGGATCGGGCTTCTTAAAATATTGAACCCAGGAGTCCGGCGGGCCTATAAATGTTTTCTTATCTGTTCTGTATATATTACAAATAAAGCGTGAGATTGACTCAGACTTTGTCATGACTTAGTAGTCAAATTTCGCATAGAAAAACGATCAACCATGCTGCCTTTTCTGAAGTATAGGGAGGGGGCTCGTCCGGGAAATTCAAAACCACCCAAGCGTATTTCACAATAACAACCATCAGATCATATGAGGAGAAAAGAACGAAATTTTATGCCCCATTGGACCGAGGGTAGGCCTTGGCTAAGATTTGATTCTGGAGAAAACAAAATGTTTTGTACGTGGTGTATACAAAACAAAGTAGAACATGAGCTGCTGATGTCATCTGCGAGATTAATATGTTGAAAAATAAACTAAGATAATCCTTTTAATGTCTGTTGTTCTCTAAGTTAACTATGATCATCTTGACCTGTATTTTCCTACAGTAGAAATGTGCATGTATCTATAGAGTAGAATCAGCATGCAGCACCTTGCAAATGACAAGTGGTCAAATTAGAAAAAAACATTTTGGGCCTGTAAAATATTGTTCAGGCTTGCACAATTATTATACTGGGAGGCCCGAAGGGCCTGTGCTTCACAAAGTTTTTCGTGAAGACTGCTGCAGTATCATTTATAACACAGGGTTTGAAAATACCTCATGTCCTTAAGTCCGAGACTAGTAAAAAATAACCCACGTACTAGTCCGTACAGACTAGTCAAAAATAACCCACGTACTAGTCCGTACAGACTAGAAAAATCCAGATATCAATCAGGGATTGGTTAATATTTCAGCAGATTTTTCCCTGAGTCTCTTAGATGGTTGAACTTGTGGTTGAATATCTGCATGGTTAAGCGTTTGCATGACAATGCATGCTGATCTTCAAAAATTGAAGTGGGGGTTATATAAAAAGGGGTTATGAGAGTCTCTCAGAGGTTACTGTATGCTTCTGAAGAAAACAAAATAAAGTATGGTTGTCCTTTTCTATTGTAGGTGTCAGAAACTGAATTGTTTGCAACTGTGAAGTGTTAAGTTTTATCAAATACCATTGGTTAAAAATGAATTGATGTCATCATTCTATACGATATAGTGAAAGACAAGAAAAATGCTTTGTGGACAAGTGAACATTAATAGTCACTAGTCCGTACGGACTGGAGCTTGAAAACATTAGTCAACTCAAATAAACCAACGCACCTCTTTGTCACAAGTAATTTCTTCAGTGTCACAAATCTTCTGTAGTCTTTCGCTGAGCACCCTGTCTGCAAGGGGTTTGAAGCGAAATTTGGCACAGCGGGAAGCAATGGGTTCAATGATCCGACTGACATAGTTACAGATCAGGCAGAAACGCGTCGTCTTGCTCTCTTTCTCCATCGTTCTTCGCAGGGCTGCCTGCAAAATTTTATTCAGTTTTAGAACGAGCCATTTCAAAATTATGGGAAAAGGAAACTCATGTCGACTCTTAACCAAAATTGATAAAACCCTTGTAAGACATTACAATTCATTGATAAAACCTGTGTAAGACATTACAATTTAATGTATGTATACGATTCAGCTCTGTACACAGTGATTTTTTAAGGCCCATTTTGGGTCCAAATTTCGGCCCTTTCCCCTCCTAAAAATTGTCAATTTTTCCCCAATTTAGCTTGCATTTTCCCCAATAATAAAATTATGAAAGAAAAATGTATTGGAAAAATATAAACATTTGATGTGAATTATATACATACAACTAAACAAAGAGTTATGGGAATTATGATTTGGATAGAATAGTTGAAAATTTTATATGTGTAAATAAAGATAATATAACGTTTGATATGATTTTAAAACTTATTTAAGATAAAATTTATTTTTCCCAATTTGACTGAAATGTCGACAGTTTTTCCCAATTCAAAAGCCACATGACCCTTGTAAGAAATGTAGAAAAATCACTGGTACAAAGAGATTTGTAATTCATTTGTACATGTATGTCAATATTATCAAATACTACAGGGTAACATATTGTACTGTATCATTTCAAAATCTTTAAATCACTGTTGAGACATTTGGTTTGACAGTTAAAGATTTCAGTCATACTGGACAAAGGTTTTTGTCAAACCAGAAATATATACCTTATATTGCATAGAAAGAAAAAAACAATAGCACTAAAATGTCTTGTATTGTTTTTAACAATAATTCATTCCCCACTCATATTCAGCCAAACATGATAAGTTTTCCATCCATCTTGGGACTCATGATCATTATTTTTGAAGTGGTCCAAGTTCAGCAAGTTTTTTTCTTACCAGGTTGGCTGTTTTACATCCCATTGAATTTTTTTTTACTCATATTGTGATGTCACCAGCTGTAGGTGACGTACCACAAATAATGATTTAGACCTCGGCTTCGTGTTTACGGCCGTAGCAGTGAGGGTTCTTTATTGTGCCAAAAGATTTACGAAAGGGAAAACAGTGCAAGAAACATTGAATTGGTGAAGTTTTTGGAGCATTGTGATATTTATTTTATTCTAGTCAAGTAACTAGCTGAACTGAGTGATATTTTTTCTTTTTTTGTTCTGAACTGAATATGAAATCTTTTTTTCTAGTTTTTATTGATTTGCAAAGTATCACGGTATGTATCGTGTGTCCAGTATCATATGTACCAGACTGGCTAGAAAGTATCATGATATGTACCAGACCGGCTAGAAAGTATCATAATATGTACCAGACTGGCTAGAAAGGATCATGATATGTACCAGACTGGCTAGAAAGGATATTGTCCCAACCCTAATTACTGCTCTGTAAAATGTTTGTCGAATTTAAAAACCAACCTGTGCAGGGGCTGTCATGGAGTCTGCCTCATCAAGAATGATAATTTTAAAAGGAGGACATGGCTTCCCACTGAAAATAAAAGACCCAAAGGTGTTGAAAAGCTTCACAATACCCAACAATCCACAGTGGAGACCTCGTCCACCATTATACCAGTCCCTCACACTGTGTGACTAAGACAAATAAGAAAGGATAGATGTCTCTTAATTTAAAACTTATCACCGATACCCTTATTTATACAGTTACACAATGTTTTACAATCCAAAATTTTTGTATTAGCTCTTTATATATAGTTACATTTGAAACACAAAATAAATTTCATTCAATGACCTAGAAAGGGATGCATGTCTTAGATTTAAAAACAAACATAAATTTACAGATGGATCTTCTCTCTTACTCTGGTCGCGTTCCACTGGCTGTGGTCTGGGCAAATTTCTTCACTTTCTCTCTGACGACATTAATTCCTCGTTCGTCAGATGCATTCAGTTCCAGCACTCGCAATTTCATCATATCAGTTCTATAAAATAATGATTCCTTATTTGCAAATAAAATTTTCCAATCAAATACATGTTCAATCTTATCAAAAGAGGAAAAAATCAACCTAATACAATGAAAGAGAGCAGAGGTGAGGAAGCTCACATACCCCTCGCTCCAACATTGCTTGACAATGCCTCACATAATGAATTGTAATGCTATGCATTACTGCAAGAACAGGACAGACGGACTCAAAATTCTACGTTCAATAGGGGCATAACTTTCCTGGGAATATGCGTATCTACAAAGCGTGTCCTTCTTAACTACAAAGTTTCACGAAATTCTGTTGAGTGGTCTCAGAGGAGTTGCGCTGACAAGAACAGGACAGATGGGTTTGAAATTTGAAGTTCGATAGGGGCATAACTCACAGAAATATTATTGAATCAGAATTTCCTGGGAATATGCACATCTACACAGTGAGTCTTTATTAACTACATAGTTTCACAAAATTCTGTTGAGCAGTCTCGGAGGGGTTGCGCCGACAAGGCCACATTTAGAAAAATGTTGGTTTGCCATAGCACGAGGGTCATAAAAAATATTGGGTCGGTCGGTAGGTGTTTTTTTTTTTACTGAAAATATATTGAATAGCAAAACTCTGTTTTTATATTTTGTGTTCTTTTGATGAATTAACCTTATTACAGTGAATTATTTGCAGAACTGTCAGAAACCGGGCCTCTCTAAAAAGTGCAGCTTTAACTTCATGGTCTAGTTTGTGTATGGCTCATATATCATTTTGTTATTCTGATATGTTACTTGTTTTGAGGGTGTTTGTTTTCCAGGTCTTGAATATGTCCATTGTTTTTTCAAATTTGTCTAGAGTCTTGGTTGCCATGATTTTACTCTCAATGGCCAATGTAACATGCATGTATTATGCAACTGAAACTTGGTAGCATTGTCGTTGAACTAAAACATTATTCGTATAAACTCAAAACAATTTAATGTTCAATGATGTTGGTCAAACAATTTCTTGCTCCACGGTACCTTGAATTTCCAAAATGCCCGTGATTTATCGAAATGCCTCCAGAAATACCGAAAGGCCCATTAGAACTAACGAAATTCCCCTTTGAATCAATTTTTAAAGTTAAATTGAAAGATTAGGGATTGATTCAATGTGTAAAATACTGCCTCTGAAGAAAAAATAACATAAAAAGAGTCATGTTATTAGAATTTGTGTCAATCTAAGGAAGGTAACTCATGTTATTTTTCTTTCATTTAGAAGAATGTGTTCAATCATTATTTCCCATTACATATATATATATACAGTATAATCTGTCTAAACCGGCTATGTGTGGTTCCAAAGAAATTGGCCGATTTGCACATAGCCCGGAGTGCAGAATGTTGACAAGAATGAGAGTTGCTTCCCTTGTATTCACTATCTATGCATACGTGTGTAATGATTGCTAACGTTTTAATATACATTTATCACAAAAGAATTCAAAATGTAAAAATATAAATGTCAGTGTTTTATTGTCGTGCTCATTTGAAAAAGTTTCAATTTTTATTAAACAGTTTAAAATCTGGGAATTATTCGCGCAATTTTCGGTTGGTAAATTGTCGATTTCGTCTACATCATCGCCGTTATCAAGTGCTACATTATGTACGTTCGTCAAGTTTGTGTTGTGTTCGTTTAAAATTTGTCTTTCCCATGTATCGCTTTCAACTGTCTCAACTTGTGAAACGGAAACTAATGTAATGCCGAGTGATCGACCGGACATGGTGAGTTGTGCTAACTAACTGCATATCATCACTGTCTGACCAGCCGTAAAGCTCCGAGAAGTCCTCGAGGGGAAACCCTGCTTTTGGAAAACATAACGGGATTGTTGTCGATTTTGTTTCATTCCAAGAATGTATCGAATTCATCGATTAATTGAACTTTGTCTTTTAATGTCAGTTCTCGTCTCTGTCGTTAGGGGGAGGGCGCCATTACCTCGTGCGTGGTGCTGTCATAATTGAAAAGTGCACCCCCTAAAAATCAGGTTTTATTTTAAACTGATCGCGACTCATCGCCAGTTGCACTCTTTTACTTACCTGTGGCTTCCCTTGAGACACCCTTTGTGTACACCGCGTGTGATCGACCGAATACCGACAGGTTGGTCATCGTGGGGTGGCTGGTTTAAATGTGATAATTAGAGCTAATTACGAGCAGTTGGGACCTTGTGTGCACCGAATACAATTGACCGCAACAATTAGGGTGGTGTATCATCGAGGGGCCGGTTTACACAGGATAATTAAAGTTAATTAATAGCAGTTGGGACTGTGTAAGCCGGCCGATATACAGAATACGCAGTATCCGGAGTACAGGGAATTATTAATAAAGGATTTGTTAAAGAAATGTTAGGGACTATATTTTGTGGCCGGAATTGACAGAGCGCCGGAGTACTCAGAGGCCGGTTTGGACAAATTATACTGTATATATATATATATACATTGCTTAAGTTGAATTAAATCAACATTCAGATATATTTTGCAATTCAAACAAATATTGTACAGGAGGAAAAATCATCGGTGATATACAAGTATAAATTTTGCTAGAGTTATCTTTCTTTGAAATATCGTGAATGCGAGAATTGAACACAATATGAATTGAATTTCCTAAAATTACAATCACAATTTCAATAACGTTTTATCATAAAAGATTAACATATATAAACTTAATAGGCATTAATGTATATAATTAGAGGGGAATTTTGGTAACTTTAGGTGGTATTTCGATAACTAATTTCTGTGGGCATTTCGGTAAATTGCGGGCATTTCCAAATTTGGGGTACCCATTCACATTTTCATCAGACACTGTTGTTGTTTGTGTCCATAATTATCGACTGATACTTCGTCGGATACATAAAAATCTACCAGTATGCCATGTGCCGATCGATCATTTGAGCGCTTAAAATTACGACGATTTACAAAATGCCGCAAAGAACAAAACTAGAAACAAAACCAAATGCATCTTCACAAGTCAAGGGCTATTGATTAGTTACCTCATTACATAATTAAACAACACGCAATGTTCTTGATGTTAAGAAAAGTACCCAACGAAGACCATTGTTTACTTTCTGTTTTTGCTCTTTCCAAACTTGCATCTTAAACGAAGAATCTCATTGGATGTTTTAATTTTAGTTTATTGTTTTGAATGGTGACTGATGTCAAGGGCCAGGGTTAGTGCGAGGTAATGAATCAATAACCCTTGACTTGTGAAGAAACGCGGATAAGAACTTGAAAGAAAAACGGAAGTCGGAAAATCGAGGAAAAAAAAAAACATGGTCGAAATTATGTCAATAAAAACTTTCCAGTTGGGGGGTTAAAAAGGGGTCGGTCGCACGATGGCAAACAAACTACTTTTTAATTTTGGCCCAAGAACAGAACAGATGGGTCAAAAACATTATACCCTTCGCAACTTCTTTGCGTGGGGTATAATAAATGTTCATTTGTAGGGAGGTTTAGAAACAGGATAACTAACAACAACACATGATATGGAGAGGAGGAGGTCGATGCTTACCCAAACAGAGATCTGGAAGCTGCTAGGATGGTGGAGGTCTTTCCCGTTCCTGGGGGGCCATAGAACAACAGATTGGGCAGCTGTAGAATGCAAAACTCATGGAAAAGTTTCAAAATATTTAATGTTTGAACTGCTTCCTTGTGAAAAGAGAAGTAAATAGAAATTTAGTGTTAAATCTAAAGCAAACTAGCATGGCGCCATGCCCTTTTTTAATTGCACCATGCCCTTTTTTCTCTATAAAATTTTCAAAAATATTTGTTAATATAAACAATTGTTCTTTATTTCACAAGGTTGATTGAAAAGTTTAAAATCAAGGCAGCAGGTACTAACTTTTCAAGAGGCTAAATGATTATTCTATTACTTTCATAGTATGATACAATGAAAGTGCCCTGAAATTGTCTTGCCGCAAGGAAAAGTGCCCTTTTGAACATATAATATGTGTGCCCTCTCTGGATCCTAGATTTAACACTAAAATTACATTTTTCATCAATTTCAAATGTAAAATTACATTCCAATAACAGAGGATTCCAAGTTCAAAATCTGATAAACGCAAAGCAATAATAACTAGAACTGTTAAAAAATCTCAATCAGAATAGCAGATGCACAACTTCATTATTCAATTAAGATTATATACACAAAGTTGTAATAAAATCTGTTTATCTGTTAAAGTTATACACTCTGGACAAATTATTGAAATTAAGTCCATGTGGAAAGACAGACGGTGGTTTCAGTTTACCTCCTAAACTTCATTTCAGAAAGGTTATAATGGTTATAAAAGTTGTCAGAAGCTAAACTAAAATTTTATAATCAACATGATTCATTGAGATATGAATTCTATCAACCTTACATCTGATCCTTCAAGAGATTTCTTCAATACAGCGACAACCTCGTCTTGATAAGCTACATCATCAACTGAGCGTGGACGGCTAAAAAAATCAATATACACAGTAAACAGATCACATCAGATATTGAGATGACCACTTGTGAGATACTAATATACTTAAAGGTACGCAACTGTCACTACAATATGTAAACAAACAACTGGACAAGGGTCTACCCGCTTTGACTGAATCATGGGGCATTAACAACTTTACCAAAGGAATTTCAGCAAATATCTCATCAGGCTAATGTAATTCTACTTATGTCTTTCATCCTTTAGCTAAAAAAATTAGCTTAATAAATCTTGATTTTGTTGCACACCTCAACATATAATAGTATCTCACAAGTGGTCATCTCAAAAGCTTACAGAAAGTAGGAACTGACTATTCAGAACGACTTAATAATTATGAGGGTGATCACGGAAATCACATAATTTGGATGTGTTGTGGATTTGTAAATCGGGCTCGGATCTGATTACGTCAGCTTGAGCCTTTTCTGCCTGCCTGTCTGCTAGTGCAGTTGTGTATTGTTTTCTTTTGTAAGTGCGTCCTAAAAATTGCTCTATTATACATCAGCTAACCTTCGAGTTATTACCTGAAAGAACCCCACCCCACCCATGTCCCAAGGGAGAATTAATCGGGCAAAAACCTATATAAGAATTATTGGTTCTATATTTTTCCATTGGGTCTAGAGGGGTGGGGGTGGGGATACATAAGACACGCTATCCATACTTCTGATTTTAAGATGTAAACACACCGATCTGCTTATTTGTTACACACAGTTCTGATGAATTATCTTATGATTAATGACTTGTTTTGAGGTTTTTGTTTTTTGACGTTTCACATTTAGGATTTTGCCGTTAAACAATTCTACACGTCTGTACGTATAAAAAATAATAAAGTACTATTTCTCGACCCATGGGACGTGTTTCTGCTTTCCCTTTCCTCCTTTGCCTGGGATCTCCGATACTTTTGGGTCTCGGGACGTAGTTCCTGCCTCTCGTGGTTTGAAAAATGGATGCATAATCTACAAAACACACGTATAACCTGAATTAACACAGGGAATACTTCTTTAAGTATCTTGTCTTAAAACATGTTACAGTACTTAACATGGGTTCGGCAACAACAAAAGCTTCTTCCAAATTACCGAAATTGTGCCAATAAATTCCCGCCAGATCGTACACAGGAAGTATAGGGGTTTCTTAGTTTCCATGTACAGAAGAGTTCCACAATAATGTCAGTACCAGAGAAAGCACAAGAGACTCGAAATGTTGATGTGGCGGCGGCAGGACGAGGCGTGTGGCTTGTCAAGGTTAGCTGTAATTAACTGACTAAGGATCATTAGAATGAAAACAATTTCTGGGATATAAAACTAACTTTTCGGTTCTAAAGCAATGTACAGCATAACCAGCTGATAACAACCACAGCAGAAACTCAAAACTGATTTAGTTACAGCTGTACAACTCGGCAAATGAGATAGCAAGTTAAAGGCCAGGGTTTGACATTTACTTTTTTGAGCACTAGACCAGTCGGGCTACTTCAAATGATTTTTGCTGGACCTGACCTTACATCCACTAGCCCTGACCAACTTTCCAGAAATTGATAGTTTTTCCATATTCAAATGACAAACATTAAGTTTGCATGAACTAAAACGTACTTAATTGTCTCAAAAAAGAGCTTTAGTCTCATCATTCAATTTAATGCTTTCATTTTCAAACACATTTTCTGTTTCTTTAAATTCTACCCGGCATGGAAATTCTCTAGTCTATATAAAATAAAATGACCTCAACCGCTTTTTATAATCTCTATTTTATAAGCCCTGCTTTGTTTCTTCCCAACCTTTTACTTTTTTTCTCTTGGGACATCTTTCCTTGAGGACGAGCAGTTGTATTTGAATATAGGCATTCCCGCACATATGTCAACACCGAAAAATGGCTTTTCATGACGTAATTTATTAATTTGATAAATACTTTCTTATATTTGATTCAAATAAACTGGGTTTTTTAAATGAAAATAAATTCATCTAAAACATAACTTTACACACATTAACATCGAGTAGATTTCATAAAACATTACATCCAACCGCGACTTACATGTATTTATTAGAACTAAAAATAGAGATTGTCATCATGTGGTTCAAAATTGCTCGCAAAGTCTACAGTTATTCTTTTTTAGTTAAGAATAAAATATCTTATGGTTTAAAGTAAAGTTTCTTGTTTATTTTTTCAACACGACCAGTCGGACTAGTAGATCGACATTTTACCCGACCAGGCCTATCATTTAGTAGACTCAGTCGGTCGGACGTGCCTTAGTGTCAAACCCTGAAGGCTTTAAGCTGCTAAAACTTATTTTTACATACAGTGCAAGGGTGGAAGAATTAAAATGAACCTTCACATCTTTTCTTCTTAAATCCTTCATTGATCAGAAATTTGTGGTGGGAAGAGCTGTGCAAGCTGAGTCAAAGACTCAGGGTCCGTTACGGTAGCGGGATTGGTTCACAGCTATCAGAATTTTAATCAATGAATATATATAAATAGAAAAGAAACCTCTATCTATATATATAAATACACCAGTTGTGTAAAGACATTTTGCCCCCCCCCCCCCCCCCCCTCCTTGATTCAAATCCGATTTTATTAATAAATTCACTAAAACAAACCTATTCTCCGACACGGTTAAGCTCAGAAATGATTTTCCTTTTTATTCGTCACTTCAGAGATCTAAACTCCCTCGCAACAATCCAACAACAGACATATTTTATCGATATTTTTGAACATTCCCACCAAGGCCTGTCATGTGATAGTAACCAATTGTAGGGCAAAGTTGATTTTAGAGCAAATCTGAGTATGGTTTTTTGCTAGCAAACGGTCCATAAAGAGCCATGTAGTCCTAAAAAGAGGGAGAACACTGATGATCCAAGTCGCTATTGGTGCTCAGCACCTTGGTGGAAAGCAGATGGAAGTTCTCCATTTCTTATCCATGTCGAAATAATTGTCTTTCATTTCTATGTCCTCGGGATTTATTTCCCCCACCAGCTCACATAATTTAATCAAAATTAATGTGTTTTCTTATAAGTGGTTGTAGTCATTCCTTTCTTGGAAAGATAGCATTTTAATGCAGGAATTTGTTAGCAATTGAAGTATTCCATGCTTGTTTACTTCGTTGTTATTGTAATTGACATATGCCCTACAGTTACGTTCAACGTGTGGTAAAAGTTAGAGTGGATCCGTATCTCGAAAGTCCCATATTACACGTAACAATTGGAAAAACTGGTGTACGTAAATACAATGACAGGTTTTTTGAGTTGCTGTTGGGAGCAAAACAAATATAAAAACTATGGGTTTGCTATGATGAAACAGATTTTTTTTAGGGTCTTTAGGGGGTCGAAATAAGGCCCCATTCCCAATACTGAAAAGCAGGTGTTTTTCCCAGTTTTTGCTTTGAAATTCCGAAACAATGAAAATAAATCAAGCAGGGTAGCCAAATTGTTCATAAATATTCTTCACAGGCCTTTTGCTTCAAAATTGTTTACCGGTAAAGTAAATCTAATTTTTTGGCCTCTAGTTATTTGAATGAAGTAAGCTTTGACCAAATTGAAAGTCAGAAGGAGTCCAATCATACCTTAATGCACTCTGGATTAGTTTTCTACCTACATCATTATATGAAACAATTTTTCCAATTTCGCTATTTTTCCCAGTTGGAAAGGTCCAGGCCCTTGAAATGAAGACCTTAAATATTTTTTTTTGAAGTGTGATGTTATGGTTTAGTTTCCACTCTGTTTTGTAGATTCCAAAGTATTTACAGGAAAAATGGGAAAAGAATAAAGCAGGGAAAACTGAAGTGGGAAAAATGAGAATCACACGTTCCAGGTAAATCACAGAAGATAGGATAAATGTATCGAGGATTCTGGGTCTACTTTCAGTTACCATGGTTACAAAATAAAAGATTCTTTTTTTATGATTTGAAGTGGGTAACAAATGATGTGATGTTTTGATATTTGTTTTTTCAATGAGAGTTATTATTCAGTAAGAGAAAATGAGGTCACTCTTTACTTTAATCATCACACACTTTGGAGCTGCCAAGAAATTGCACATTCTTATCATACTTTAAACCTTGAACTCATAAGAACTCCTTTTCAAGCACAAATATCTTTTGAAATAAGAATGGTAAGTACACTTAGAACTATGAACTAATAATTGAAAGGTTATTTTTGGTTCAGGGTGGTAGCATAGCAACAGATATGCAGATCAATGAAGAAAAAAAGACATTAGCATTCTGTATTTGATATGAACAGCATGTAAGATCATGTGTAGTAATTGTAATTGTTTATTCAGATTTCCTGGTCAGAAACCAAAGGTGACCTTCACAATTGATGAGGAATTAGCAAAAGGCTCTCCAGGAGACATGCCCATCCCACGAGAGCACAACATGATTCTGACAGGGCTGGGCAACCAAAACTTAGTTGTCTTCTCTCAGACACCAGTCACAGTTAAACAAGGTACCACATTCTCAGAGATCATTTACAAACAAGATACCACATTCTCAGACATCAGTCACAAACAAGGTACCACATTCTTAGACATCAGTCACATAGTCTCGTGCAACCATACACTCTGCTTTCTCCGTAAATCTTCGATGAGCAGAGAGTCTGGTAAAGACGTCAGAACGAGGCTTACCAAAATATTGGTATTAATTTGATTGGTTGATTCAACACACCTCCAAAATAACGACTACCGAAGAAATTTGTAATAAATTGAATTTGCCGTTCAAGCTTAAGGATTTACAGCAAGAGTGTTTATAAAAACTTTTGTAAAGTAAATGATTTATTTGCTGTTCTACCCACGGGAAATGGTAAAACCGTTTTATTAAAATTACTTTAGGAGGCAAAAGTGAAAGCAAACTTTCCAGCTGACAAAGATCGTAATTTTCTTCTATTGTACATGTAGTAAATAAATGATTTTCCCATTAGTATCACTAATGAAGGATCATCTAATTAGCATCAAATCTCGGAATTACTTTTTTAAATGTCAGAGAATCAAACCGAAACTAAATTGGTGCTCTCTAGTGGTAACAGTTAAATTATTATCGCATGTCTTTACCAGACTCTCTGCTCGTCGGAGATTTGTGGAGACAGCCGAGTGTCTGGTTGAAAGAGACTATCACACACAAGGTACCATATTCTCAGACATCAGTCACAAACAAGCTACCACGTTCTCAGACATCAGTCACAAACAAGGTACCGCATTCTCAGACATCAGTCACAAACAAGCTACCACATTCTCAGACATCAGTCACAAACAAGGTACCATATTCTCAGACATCAGTCAAAGACAATGTACCACATTCTCAGACATCAGTCACAAACAAGGTACCATATTCTCAGACATCAGTCAAAGACAATGTACCACATTCTCAGACATCAGTCACAAACAAGGTACCACATTCTCAGACATCAGTCACAAACAGGCTAGGTACCACATTCTCAGACATCAGTCACAAACAAGGTACCACATTCTCAGACATCAGTCACAAACAGGCTAGGTACCACATTCTCAGACCTCAGTCACAGACAAGGTACCACATTCTCAGACATCAGTCACAAACAAGGTACCACATTTATATTATTTCTCAGACCAGTCAGTCATGTGGTACCTTATCTATTTTAAATCATCAATCATAGTGAACCTAGGTATCGTTTTATCTCAGCTCCACATTTTTGAGCTGCCAGTCATAGACAGACTATCTTCTCAATGTCACTAGTCACAGATATCTCTTCTCTAACTGACCAGTTTCTTCGTTATCCCCATCGGTCACAGTCAAGTAAGCTACCTGTTTTATGACTAAGACACCTATCATTCAAACAGGGTGCCAAATAAGAAAATTTGCACATATCTAAAAAATTTAAAATGTCAACCCATTTTTTTTATTATACCCCCCGCAACAAGTTGTGGGGGGGGGGGGGTATTCCGTCCGTCTGTAGACGCAATGGTTTCCGGGCTCTAAAGCATTATCCTTTCCACCTACCGTCACCATATCATACATATGAACTACCCATGGGATGAAGATGTTCCCTATCGATTTTGGGGTCAAAAGGTCAAAGGTCATGCGCACTGGACATCGAAGTAGCAATATGGTTTCCGGGCTCTAAAGCGTTATCCTTTCCACCTACCGTCACCATATCATACATATGGACTACCCATGGGATGAAGATGTTCCCTATCGATTTTGGGGTCAAAGGTCAAGCGCACTGGACATCGAAGTAGGAATATGGTTTCCGGGCTCTAAAGCGTTATCCTTTCCACCTACAGTCACCATATCATACATATGGACTACCCATGGGATGAAGATGTTCCCTATCGATTTTGGGGTCAAAGGTCAAGCGCACTGGACATCGAAGTAGCAATATGGTTTCCGGGCTCTAAAGCGTTATCCTTTCCACCTACAGTCACCATATCATACATATGGACTACCCATGGGATGAAGATGTTCCCTATCGATTTTGGGGTCAAAGGTCAAGCGCACTGGACATCGAAGTAGCAATATGGTTTCCGGGCTCTAAAGCGTTATCCTTTCCACCTACAGTCACCATATCATACATATGGACTACCCATGGGATGAAGATGTTCCCTATCGATTTTGGGGTCAAAGGTCAAGCGCACTGGACATCGAAGTAGCAATATGGTTTCCGGGCTCTAAAGCGTTATCCTTTCCACCTACAGTCACCATATCATACATATGGACTACCCATGGGATGAAGATGTTCCCTATCGATTTTGGGGTCAAAAGGTCAAAGGTCACGCGCACTGGACATCGAAGTAGCAATATGGTTTCCAGGGCTCGAAATTAACATATGTCCGTCAGTCTGTGACTGGCTAAAAGTCTGTCGGACTGACTGACATTTGTTTTAGTCAGTCTGATGGGACTGGTTAATTTTCTAAAGCATAATTTTGGAAAATATACTTAATATGAAATTTCATACACATTTGGCATGCTTCGATCTGTTTAATCAACCGGACGAATCTGATTCGTAAATATAAATTCCACATTTAAGTGTTACAATATTGTCTAAGGCATAATGAGTTAAATTTCATTTTAATGATATCAACAAAATATCTTTGATTATTTATGGAAAACTCTGTTGGACTGGTAATTTTTTCTGCGGACTGGTTAAAATTATACCCCATCAGTCCGGCTGGACTGGTGACATAAAAAGTTAGCTTCAAGCCCTGGTTTCCGGGCTCTAAAGCGTTATCCTTTCCACCTACAGTCACCATATCATACATATGGACTACCCATGGGATGAAGATGTTCCCTATCGATTTTGGGGTCAAAAGGTCAAAGGTCACGTGCACTGGACAGCGAAGTAGCAATATGGTTCGGTTTGTCATGCCATTTGATTTTTACACTCAGAAAAGAGGTAGTTTATACCTATTACCAACACCCTTTGGGAGATTGGGGTAAGCGGGGGGTATTCTTAGTGAACATTGCTCACAGTACCTCTTGTTTACTTTAATCTTGCAGTGGAAAATTCAAATGAGTAAAATAAATCCAATATCCCACATAAGCAGAATTTTTAGCGAGGATTTAATTTTGGCATTATCAGCGAGAGTGATGAGATCGCTAAAATTGAATATCACTAACAATTTATTCCATATCAGAAATAATAGTTATCTTTCCTGGAATTAGAATGCTGCGAAAATTAGCTCTCGATAAATATAAATACCCATTTTTATGGAAAAATTGTTAATTTGTGTCTCACTAAAATTTCCACTTGTATGGTATGGTATATTGCTAGAATATATATATAAAATTGTGTTAGAAAATGGCCCAATGCACAGTCTTGCTTGAATAATTTCATATATAGAAGTTTTGTAAAACTTTGTCTTTCATTTCAGAATCTAGCTCAGGGTCAGTTGATGTGGTCACTTCAGGTATGAGAATTTTTTATTCATTTGTAACCTATAGGGTGAGACAGGGGATCTCTTTATTGCCTGTCTTCTTCCTACAAATAAAACAACCATGGTTAAAGTCCCGACCAGTCTCATATTCCTTGTTACATTGGTCTGGGCCAAATGAAAAGTAAATTCTTAATGGTTGTGAGTACCTAAGACCCCAGTTATGTGGGGGTCAAGTGAGAAGTATATTGTTAATGGTTGTGAGTACCTAAGACCCCAGTTATGTGGGGGTCAAGTGAAAAGTATATTGTTAATGGTTGTGAGTACCTAAGACCCCAGTTATGTGGGGTCAAGTAAAAAGTGTATTTACTTTGAATCTCTAGTTCCTGTTATATAGAGCGAAGAAAAATGTTCAGCACTGTGAACCTCTAGTACCTTGTTACATGAAAATATATCATTATGAACCTCTAGTCCCTTGTTGTGAGGAATATATCATTATGAACCTCTAGTACCTTGTTATGTGAGAAATATATCACTGTGAACCTCTAGTCACTTGTTTTGTGAGGAATATATCATTATGAACCTCTAGTACCTTGTTATGTGAGAAATATATCACTGTGAACCTCTAGTCACTTGTTTTGTGAGGAATATATCACTGTGAACCTCTAGTCACTTGTTTTGTGAGGAATATATCACTGTGAACCTCTAGTATCTTTTTATGTGAGAAATATATCATTATGAACCTCTAGTCCCTTGTTTTGTGAGGAATATATCACTTTGAACCTTTAGAATCTTGTTACATGAGGAATATATCATTGTGAACCTCTAGTATCTTGTTATGTGAGGAATATATCATTATGAACCTCTAGTCCCTTGTTTTGTGAGGAATATATCACTGTGAACCTTTAGAATCTTTTTATGTGAGAAATATATCATTATGAACCTCTAGTCCCTTGTTTTGTGAGGAATATATCACTTTGAACCTTTAGAATCTTGTTACATGAGGAATATATCATTGTGAACCTCTAGTATCTTGTTATGTGAGGAATATATCATTATGAACCTCTAGTCCCTTGTTTTGTGAGGAATATATCACTGTGAACCTTTAGAATCTTGTTACATGAGGAATATATCATTGTGAACCTCTAGTACCTTGTTATGTGAGGAATATATCACTGTGAACCTCTAGTATCTTTTTATGTGAGAAATATATCACTGTGAACCTCTAGTCCCTTGTTATGTGAGGAATATATCACTTTGAACCTTTAGAATCTTGTTTTGTGAGGAATATATCATTGTGAACCTCTAGTATCTTGTTATGTGAGGAATATATCATTATGAACCTCTAGTACCTTGTTTTGTGAGGAATATATCACTTTGAACCTTTAGAATCTTGTTACATGAGGAATATATCATTGTGAACCTCTAGTATCTTGTTATGTGAGGAATATATCATTATGAACCTCTAGTCCCTTGTTTTGTGAGGAATATATCACTGTGAACCTTTAGAATCTTTTTATGTGAGAAATATATCATTATGAACCTCTAGTCCCTTGTTTTGTGAGGAATATATCACTTTGAACCTTTAGAATCTTGTTACATGAGGAATATATCATTGTGAACCTCTAGTATCTTGTTATGTGAGGAATATATCATTATGAACCTCTAGTCCCTTGTTTTGTGAGGAATATATCACTGTGAACCTTTAGAATCTTGTTACATGAGGAATATATCATTGTGAACCTCTAGTACCTTGTTATGTGAGGAATATATCACTGTGAACCTCTAGTATCTTTTTATGTGAGAAATATATCACTGTGAACCTCTAGTCCCTTGTTATGTGAGGAATATATCACTTTGAACCTTTAGAATCTTGTTACATGAGGAATATATCATTGTGAACCTCTAGTATCTTGTTATGTGAGGAATATATCATTATGAACCTCTAGTACCTTGTTTTGTGAGGAATATATCACTTTGAACCTTTAGAATCTTGTTACATGAGGAATATATCATTGTGAACCTCTAGTATCTTGTTATGTGAGGAATATATCATTATGAACCTCTAGTCCCTTGTTTTGTGAGGAATATATCACTGTGAACCTTTAGAATCTTTTTATGTGAGAAATATATCATTATGAACCTCTAGTCCCTTGTTTTGTGAGGAATATATCACTTTGAACCTTTAGAATCTTGTTACATGAGGAATATATCATTGTGAACCTCTAGTATCTTGTTATGTGAGGAATATATCATTATGAACCTCTAGTCCCTTGTTTTGTGAGGAATATATCACTGTGAACCTTTAGAATCTTTTTATGTGAGAAATATATCATTATGAACCTCTAGTCCCTTGTTTTGTGAGGAATATATCACTTTGAACCTTTAGAATCTTGTTACATGAGGAATATATCATTGTGAACCTCTAGTATCTTGTTATGTGAGGAATATATCATTATGAACCTCTAGTCCCTTGTTTTGTGAGGAATATATCACTGTGAACCTTTAGAATCTTGTTACATGAGGAATATATCATTGTGAACCTCTAGTACCTTGTTATGTGAGGAATATATCACTTTGAACCTCTAGTATCTTTTTATGTGAGAAATATATCACTGTGAACCTCTAGTCCCTTGTTATGTGAGGAATAAATCATTATGAACCTCTAGTCCCTTGTTTTGTGAGGAATATATCACTTTGAACCTTTAGAATCTTGTTACATGAGGAATATATCATTGTGAACCTCTAGTATCTTGTTATGTGAGGAATATATCATTATGAACCTCTAGTACCTTGTTACATGAGGAATAAATCATCATGAACCTCTAGTATCTTGTTATGTGAGGAATATATCACTGTAAACCTCTAGTACCTTGTTATGTGAGGAATAAATCATTATGAACCTCTAGTCCCTTGTTTTGTGAGGAATATATCACTTTGAACCTTTAGAATCTTGTTACATGAGGAATATATCATTGTGAACCTTTAGTATCTTGTTATGTGAGGAATATATCATTATGAACCTCTAGTCCCTTGTTTTGTGAGGAATATATCACTGTGAACCTTTAGAATCTTGTTACATGAGGAATATATCATTGTGAACCTCTAGTACCTTGTTATGTGAGGAATATATCACTGTGAACCTCTAGTATCTTGTTATGAGAGGTTAAGTGAGGAGTATATTGATATGCATTTTCATTAAACATGCTAGAAACATCTTAAGCCCTATATTATGTACAGCAATGATCCTGTTCTCCGTTAGATAGTATCATATTGTTTAGTGACGTATATCTTGTGTTGTATATTTAACGGTACTTATGTGCTTATATTTGAAATTTTTTATCTCCAAACTTACATCGTTAATGTATTTATAATGGCAATACTGTAGATTCCTAAATATACGAGAGGAATTCATTATCACGTAATTTCACGAGAGGCATCACTCGCAAAATGAAATTACTCACTTTTATATTAATTTTCTGTTGCTGAAATATGTTTAAGAACTCTTAATTGACAGATGACACACAATTTTATGTGCACACGATTTGACGTATATGGGTCATTTTGCCATATCAAGTACTCATGTAAATAAGGAATCTACTTGTTCAGTTTAAACTATTTGATTTCTTCTCAGATAAAAAGAATGGGTCAAAATATTTAGTTCATTCTCGACTGATTTATCTCTCGAACATCTTTGGTTGGCCCTATTTGTATAATGTATAGAAAGAAAACGATGATGTTGGTTATTTTGACATAAGTTCATTGGTTGTAGATATAAGAATAAGGGCGTATCACACTAAATTCACTATATGCTAAATCATGCGTAAACAGTAAAGGGTTATTAGATAATGCACAGATCCAAGAAATGCTAGGAAAATAGCGCGTGGTATGTTAATAAGATAGTCACATGGTCAGTAATAGCGTGTGGTATGTTAATAAAACAGTCACATGATCAGTAATAGCGCGTGGTATGTTAATAAAACAGTCACATGATCAGTAATAGCACGTGGTATGTTAATAAAACAGTCACATGATCAGTAATAGCGCGTGGTATGTTAATAAGACAGTCACATGATCAGTATTCAGCTTGTTTCAGATAGAGTGTAAAACGACAGGCTGTATTTTGAAACTATTTTCACTTATATATCTCTACAATTGTGGATTTTTGTATGCATATTTAACATGTTTAATACAGTTTTTTTTGTTTCATTTTGTTTATAGAATACCATAGAATTTATATCTTTATCAAAATCTATCATAAAAATACCATATGTACTTTTATCACACATTAGTACTATTTCCGGGTTCATAACGCAGGTTTGGAAAAACCATATGAACTCGTAGCACAGATTCATAATTATGCAAATCATATAGGTCAGTCACATGTATTCATATTCAACAAAACAAGATGACATCCTTTGAAGTCATCGACTCTGTTAAAATTCACGGTAAAGGGCATGTAACTGTAACCAAAGTTGTTCCAAGAGGAGTTTTTGTTTTTTATGAAGTGAAAATAAGTGGCATTGACTTTGAAACAGAAATTTCAAGCAACTGCAAGCTTAGAGTTTAATCCCCCAAACCGTGACAGAGGCTGACGTAGATACAGAATGGTCAACTTTCTAGTTTTACTACAAACATTATTCAAGTCTATCATAATTATTCCTGTTCCATTTATTGTTGTAATACAGTGGCATCACTTAATATTAGATTTTAAGATTAAAATTTCAATTTAGCTGTCACGTTGACATGTTTATCTCTAGATCTTGTTTCTTGTGCTCAAGAACATTTTTCAGACGATGCATTGAGGCTAGGCTGACCTCGAAATAAAGACAATCACATGATATGGAAAGTAACTAAAAAATGCATCTATTGAATTGATAGTTTTGTGATAAATAGAATCTTATACTCATGCTTATGCCATATGAAATTTATGAAATTCGTTACTGGGCTTTAATATTTCCCTACCAAGGTGCTGCTCAGGAAATATTAAAACTGGCAACTCATTTCATAAATTCATATGTAATAAGCACTCAAGGTCATTATTTAAGAAATCCACTGTCTTGTTTGTGCAGTATATGAGGTGAATAACCACAATGGAAAATGTCATAAATTATCACTGGAAAACATGATAAATCAACACTGGAAACTGTTATAAACTGGTATAATTTTTTATGTTTCCCATATCAGTTTATCAACTCACAATTAAAACTACAATGGAAGACGTGATCATTTGCAAATATATGCTCATAAACTATTTCAAGCAGTAGACATCAGCTGATTATTTACTATAAGCATGGAAAGGTTTCCATGGGAATGATCGTGATGAATTTTGTGGAAAGGGAAACATCATATTAAATGTACTCCCTTTACAAATTTCTTAAATTGGTTATTGACAAGGAAGACCTCTTTAATTCCACAAAATTAACCCCCATATGAAAGATTTGGTGTACAATACTGGTAAAACTTTAGCCCCACAAAAATATTTATGTTTAGGAATTTCATGTATTTTGTTTAAGAATTAATATATTTTTACAGACAGGGTCTCGGTGGAGGGGAAGGTCGTACAGCGAGCTGACTGCCAGCCGGACCGGAACCGCAGTTATCTGAATCTCAAACGGTACACAAGTTCCTCAGGCTTTACCTTGTATAAAAAGTGGGAAGTTTGACATCATGTGTGACTGGACAAATAATAAAAGCATTTCAAGTCATGATTTACATTATGAATATCATAAACATATGCATGTAGTTTGATATAAGAAGCAGCAGATTGTATTTTGTGTGTGTGATTAGTTCAAGTTGCAGTAACTGACTTTAGAATTTGGTTATATAATGACTTCCAATCAAGGGAACTGACAATCTGGAAATTGATATTGAATATGCTCATATCACTTCTTTTGTGTATTTGTTTCAGAATGCAGCTAGAGGCCAAAAACAAACCGCAGCGAGAAGTCATTCAGATTACAAAGGTGGTTCCAATGTATAAACCTGTCAAAGACCATGTACACAATGTAAGTATCACCGGTATAGAAATTACACAAGTACTAGAGTCCTGCCACACAATCCACAAGTACTAGAGTCCTTTCAGATACTCCACAAGTACTAGAGTCCTGTCAGATACTCCACAAGTACTAGGGTCCTGTCAGATACTCCACAATTACTAGAGTCCTGTCAGACACTCCACAAGTACTAGAGTCCTGTCACACACTCCACAAGTACTAGGGTCCTGTCACACACTCCACAATTACTAGAGTCCTGTCAGACACTCCACAATTACTAGAGTCCTGTCAGACACTCCACAAGTACTAGAGTCCTGTCACACACTCTACAATTACTAGAGTCCTGTCAGACACTCCACAATTACTAGGGTCCTGTCACACACTCCACAAGTACTAGGGTCCTGTCAGATACTCCACAAGTACTAGACTCCTCCACAAGTACTAGAGTCCTGTCAGACACTCCACAAGTACTAGAGTCCTGTCAGACACTCCACAAGTACTAGGGTCCTGTCAGACACACCACAAGTACTAGAGTCCTGTCACACACTCCACAAGTACTAGAGTCCTGTCACACACTCCACAAGTACTAGAGTCCTGTCAGACACTCCACAATTACTAGGGTCCTGTCACACACTCTACAATTACTAGAGTCCTGTCAGATACTCCACAAGTACTAGAGTCCTGTCAGACACTCCACAAGTACTAGGGTCCTGTCAGACACACCACAAGTACTAGAGTCCTGTCACACACTCCACAAGTACTAGAGTCCTGTCACACACTCCACAAGTACTAGAGTCCTGTCAGACACTCCACAATTACTAGGGTCCTGTCACACACTCTACAATTACTAGAGTCCTGTCAGATACTCCACAAGTACTAGAGTCCTGTCAGATACTCCACAAGTACTAGACTCCTCCACAAGTACTAGAGTCCTGTCAGACACTCCACAAGTACTAGGGTCCTGTCACACACTCTACAATTACTAGAGCAGGGTTCGAAATTAACTCATGTCCGTAAGTCTGAGACTAGTAAAAAACGTGTCGGACTAGTGAACTCTCTACAGCACTAGTCCGTACGGACTAGTGAAAATCCGGAAATAAATTTTGAATTGGTAAAGATTTTAGCAAGATTTGTCTGAGTCTCTTAGATGTTTGAACTTATGGTTGATTACTTGCATGGTCAGGTGTTTGCATGACTATGACAGTCTGATCTTCCAAACACATGGAGTGCGTTTGAGACCGCCGTTCTTCGAACGTGCACACATTGTCAAATTCCTGCCGATTCCGAACGCTGAGTACACATCACGAGAACGTGTTCTAGGTGCAAGAATTGCAAGTAGTGTGGTCTGAGAACATGCACGTTTGTATGCACATGTTCTCGTCATTCGCGACTCTAACACAGTTGTTCATAACACTATAGCTCACGACTTGGTCAATCGAGCGAATTTTAATGACTTTATTGATAAAATTTCGAACTCCTGCGACTCTAAGGTCTGAACACCAAAACAACAGGAACGTCGATCTCGAACGCACTTATGGACGTTTATCAAAGGATTAACTCGGAGGTTAATATTGTATGCTTTTGAAGATCTTGAATGCGAAATAAAATATGGTGGTCTCTTTTCTTCTGTAGGTGTCAGAAATTGAATTGTTTGCAACTGTGAATCTGTGATGTGTTTAGTTTGATTAAAATGAAGATCATTTTTTGATATACTGGACGGACTAGTGAAATGCTTTGCGGACTAGTGAACATCAATAGTGACTAGTCCGTACGGACTAGTGCTTGAAAAAGTTAATTTCGAACCCTGCTAGAGTCCTGTCAGATACTCCACAAGTACTAGAGTCCTGTCAGACACTCCACAAGTACTAGAGTCCTGTCACACACTCCACAAGTACTAGAGTCCTGTCAGACACTCCACAAGTACTAGAGTCCTGTCAGATACTCCACAAGTACTAGAGTCCTGTCAGATACTCCACAAGTACTAGACTCTTCCACAAGTACTAGAGTCCTGTCAGACACTCCACAAGTACTAGGGTCCTGTCACACACTCCACAAGTACTAGAGTCCTGTCAAATACTCCACAAGTACTAGAGTCCTGTCAGATACTCCACAAGTACTAGAGTCCTGTCAGATACTCCACAAGTACTAGACTCTTCCACAAGTACTAGAGTCCTGTCACACACTCCACAAGTATTAGAGTCCTGTCACACACTCCACAATTACTAGAGTCCTGTCAGACACTCCACTTTGAATAAAATACATGTAGATACTTTATATTATGTCAATTAAATGGCCAAGGTCAAAGTTATCTTTAGGGTGAAGGTCAAATCTATCTGTAATGTCAAATCATGTTAAAGTCAAAGATCAAATATGTCACTTATATATTCTTTATTCAGACAATAACAGCATATAACTAGCATATAAAATGGTCAGAGCATCACACGTATGTCACAGTGATGTGTATCACAGATGATATCACATGATTTATCACTATTTTGTATCACACATGATATCACATGATTTATCACTATTTTGTATCACACATGATATCACATGATTTATCACTATTTTGTATCACACATGATATCACATGATTTATTACTATTCTGTATCACAAATGATATCACATGATTTATCACTATTTGGTATCACAATAGGATATTGTCAACCAGGGTCAGAGACAGTCCATGCAAACTATATATAATGTTATAGTAAATATACGATGTTAATATAAAATGAATTTTGATCATTCTTGAACTTCTTTGTGCTTATATTTCCTTTACCTGTATAGGCAATCTAATTAAGATTAAATGTTAGATCCGCTCGCATACTCGCTTACATAACTGCTCGGAGTATGTGAGGGGATCTAACATCTAATTTTAATTAAAATGCCTGTATAGACTAAAACTGAATGAAAGTGATATGGGCTTCAGCAATGAATGAATTATCTTACCCATACACACTTTCAGTTTACATACATTTATTTCAAATTGAGTGAGAGATGGAAACAGGCCATTTGGTAGGTAGTGTTTCTAGATTTGGCTTCTTAATTCTTCTAGGCACCCTCAACAGACAAAAATAAAGTTGAAAAGAGGCTGAGGGAGGATAAAGAGAAAGTCATGGACATTTTGTTTAATGCATTTGAGAAACATCAGTATTACAATGTCAAGGACCTTGTCTCCATTACCAAACAGCCAATAGTAAGTCCTGTTATTGTATGTCGCCATTACCAAACAGCCAATAGTAAGTCCTTTTATTGTATGTCACCATTGTCAAACAACGAGTAGTAGGTCATTTTGTTGTGCAATCAATCAGATTCCAGCTGATGCAAATGAAAGTATAAAAGAAAATTGAACCAAATCAATTAACAGATGTAATGAGATGTTGGATCATTAAAATTTTATATCATGGCTACCTCTTACCACTAGAATTACGCCATCTATGACTATGACTTTTCAAAACCTATGACTTTTCAACACTATACACGACCATTCCTCACAATGAATTAAAGACTAGACTTTTTGACATTATAGACAGTTGCTTCTTCAACAAAAATGGAAAACGGAAATATTCATATCTAGTGATCAGTCATTCAAAAACTTACTTTGTTAAACACCACTCTAATTCCACACACAAGTACTCTGATATTGGAATAAAAAATATGCTAGAGTTCCTCATTGACAATATCTTGGTGATCTGGGCACTTATTCACAAAATATCTTACGACTAAGATGAAAAAAAGAATTCTGTCTGGTAATGAAATATTGATCACAAGGTCACAAGTATGTATTCAACTTTTATAAACCATGGATGTACTTTACATATTAATTAAGAATGTCTACAAGAAATGTAAAATAAGGAAATTACAGTGTTTGTAAATTTTGATCTTAGTCGTAAGATATTTTGTGAATAGATGCCCAGGTCTTCCAACAGTCTGTTGGAATTCCCATGTGCTCCTTTGTTAGCTGACCTGTTTCTATATTCATATGAAGCAGAATTTATTCAAAAACTTCTACGTGAGAAGAAAAAATCTCTCGCTGTGGCCTTCAATTCGACATTTCGATATATCGATGACATTTTGTCTATTAACAATAATATCTTTCATTCATATGTCGATTTGATATATCCCTGTGAGCTCGAAATAAAGGACACCACAGAGTCGTCCACTTCTGCTTCATATTTAGATATTTCATTGAAAGTAGACATTAACGGCAAACTGACAACTCAACTGTATGACAAACGGGATGATTTCAGCTTCTCCATCGTCAACTTCCCATATTTATGTAGCAATATTCCATAATCACCTGCATATGGTGTTTATATATCTCAACTGATTCGATATGCAAGAGCTTGTTCTGCGTATAGTCAGTTTTTAAATCGAGGTAAGCTACTGACAAACAAGTTGATGGTACAGGGGTTTGAACAGTCTCAGTTGAAGTCAGCATTTCGTAAATAAATTCTATGGTCGTTATAACGATCTAGTTCGTCAATACACCCTATCATTGGGTGAAATGCTGTCTGACGTGTTTCATACCGATTGTTAAGCCGTTCTTGGCACACTGATTTTGACTGCGGATAACTCCGTGTACCTGAACAGGATATAGGGCTCACGACGGGTATGACCGGTCGACAGGGGATTCTTACTCCTCCTAGGCACCTAATCCCACCTCTGGTGTGTCCAGGGGTCCGTGTTTCCCCAACTATTTATTTTGTATTGCTTGTAGGATTTATGAGATTGATCACTGTTCGTTACATGTATCTTCACCTTTCATCTGTGAAGGTTGACTTTTACGATATGTTAATTTTAGAATTGCCAGTAAATTACCCATTAGATTAAGTCACAATGAAGAACACAAGATTTATACAGGTACTTGAGTCAAGTCACCTACCCATTCCTTTGTACAAATTATTAGCAGATTTTCACTCCCTTAAAAAAACCAGGCAGCCGTTACTATCATGTGTTGTAACATCTACAAAATTTGGCCTTGTCAATAACCAGGGTCACATTGGCCTTGTTTTAACTCGATATTTACCCACAATTCGAAATTCATTCCCAATCATTGAAATGACCAATAAAATTTCAAAACATTTTGTAATTTTTTTAATGATGGCATCGCAATTTACAATTATAGTGCACTTTTAAGTTTGATGTTAAAACACAGATACTTTAATCTTAAGGTAATATGCAGTGATGTTTCTGACATTTTTTCGAAAACATATTTTCATCTCCTCTATATGAAGAGTTTTTGACTGATTTTGCGAACTCAGTCTAAATTTTTAAGTCGTAGTAATTTTACCATATTTCATATATTGGCCTCCTTAGCTATAGTTGGTGAGATCACCTTATTAGTATTTTAAAAATGCAATTAAGTGCCCGGAGTTCAATCCCCGATTGATCCAAAGGTTTTTCTCCTCTTCTTTGCTATAAATATGACTTTAATAGTAATGTTGACACACACACACACAGTAGGTAATATAATATTAATTATCATAGATTTTAATGCCAATACAAGGGAGTGAACTTGAATAGGTAAGAGAAGATGGTGTTTCACACATTCCAATTAACAATGTAGCAGTTTGGGAAAGACGCAATAAGGATATTATTTGCCATTATGATGACTAATGCTGCGATAAGTATTGTTGATTACTTTATTGTATCAGAGCAATTATTGAAAGAGATCGGCTACTTCCTTGTTTATGACTGTTTGCGAGTCTATGGTTGTAATTGTAAAATTTCTATGAAAATGCTTTAGGATGTAAATGATGGCAACTTGCAAGATACTAGCAGAACGGTACTCTAGTAGGAAATTTTCCAAAAAAAATTCTTACACTGTATTATTCATTATTGACAACGAAACATTAGATAAATTAATTAAACCACTAATGATATCCATAATATTGTTGATAAAGCAGCAATATTGTCACTGATGAAAAAAGTACATTTGAATAACCATATTAACAAAACATGGATTAATGCAGATCTCTGGAGAAGAGGTCACAACTTATTGAAAAGGCTACCCTAATATCAAGATTTCCGAACAACCTGATCATATGGGGCTCCTATTTCAAAGCAAAAGAAAAAAGAAAATGAAATATGATAAATTACAAAAATATAAGAAATGATAGATTACTCAAAATGTTTTTGATAAGTGAGATCAACTTAATGTGAACAATGCTAAATGATTTCATCAATCAGAAAAGTCAGGGTGGGGAATAAAGAAAAAAATTATCGATTGGAATATATGCTACACTTTAAATTCTTACTTAAGCTGCCAAATAGGCACACTGAAAAATTAGAAATTAAAGAAACTGAAAACAATCCCAAATTTTTATCATTTTGTAAATTTGAATTTGATTTCTTTTTTTATTTACATGAATTACAAAAAAGCTTTGTTTAATTAATAAAATCAGACAAAAGTCCAGATTTGAATAACTTCACCAAGGAAATGTTGAAAGTGGCTTTCGTTCATTCTTAAACTGTTTAACAAAGTATTTACATCCCCAAAAATGGATATACAACACTTGTTTTCAAATGAGAAAATTCTCGATTACCTCGACATCACAGAGGTATAACAATTACAAACAGAATCAGAAGACTTTCCAGTACAGTACCTATCAATTAGAAAAAAATAATTTTTAACTCACCTGAACCAAAGGCTCAAGTGAGCTTTTCTGATCAAAACTTTCCGTTGTCTGTCCTTGGCGTTGTAAACTTTTCACATTTTCATCTTCTTCTCCAGAACCACTGGGCCAATTAAATCAAACTCGGAACAAATCATTCATAAGTGAAGGGGATTCAAGTTTGTTGAAATGAAGCGCCACGTCCCCTTCAAAGGGGAGATAATCACAAAACTGCAAATATAGGGTGTGGTTATTTAAAAATCTTTTTCTCAAGAACCACTTGGTCAGAAAAGCTGAAATTTACATGAAAGCATCCGTGGCCTACATTAGGACTAAAAGTAGGTCATACAGTTTTCAGGGCTTTTTTTCATCATGGATACGAATATATAGTCACAGGCTTCCTCTTGGAGGAATACAAGTTCAGATTGCATTTCAGCTGGATTGGTCCCTTCTTGACCTACTTTTGGACTGAAAATAGGTAAAACAGTTTTCCTAGCTTTTTCATTACGGATACAGATATTTCCCTGATATTTAGTCAAGGCTTCCTCTTGGAGGAAGACAAGTTAACATTTCAGCTGGATTGGTGCATTATGACCTACTTTAGGGGTAGAAGTAGGTCAAACAGTTTTCCAGATTTTTTTTCAGTATGGTCACAGGTATTGCTCTGAAATTTTGTCACAACCTACATCTCAGAAATACATAATCAGTTCACATTTCAAGTCAATTAGTGCACCATGGCCTTCTTTAGGGCTAAAAGTAGATTATATGGTTTCCTGGACTTTTTCTCATCATAGATACAGATATTGCATTGACATTTGTCACAACCTCACTCTCAGAGAAATACATAATCAGTTCACATGTCAGATGGATTGGTGCACCATGACCCACTTTAAGGCTTTTCTATTCAGAATGTGTGTGCATCAATTCAGAGTGCATAATATGCTTCCAGGTTGAATTTCACTGTCCGACGGGCGTATATTGTACCATTTGCGGTACTCTTGGTTTTTATTTTTTTAGTAAACTCAGGTGGCCTATTGCAGAACATTTTTAGCTTCTTGATAACTACCATTCCAATTCTTTTCAAATTTGATATGAGGCATATTTGGGACAAGGGAGACATAAATTGTAAATTTCAGGACTCCTGCACCCATGGGGTCTTAGGTGCAGGGCAAAAATTGACCAAATTTCAAAAATCTTTCCTCTCTACAACTTCATATATCTTAAAGAAAAACTAAATGCATAGTGAAGACCTCTACCAAAATTGTAAATTTCATGATCCCTGTGTTAGATCTTCTGACCCCAGGGTGGGGGCCAAACTTAGTATATAGTATTTATGTGTAAAACTTTTTAAAAGACATCTTCTTTAATGGTATTGATACTACATGTAAATTGAAATTAATGGTTATATACTTTAATACGTTATGCTTAACATATAAATGTGCGTGCTCTTACAAGGACTCAAATCTTAACACTGTAGATATAATGATACAATAAGTGCACTATAATTTTCTGAAATCTTTTCCCCCAAAACCATTTCCCAAAAGAGAAAAAGAAATAATATAGGAGCAATAAAAGGATTACTATAATATGTATTTAAAAAGGGACTGATTCACGATTTTCCCCAAAATTTTCTTTTTCACTTTTAATGATCAAAATCTACTGTCTTAATGTGTTTAAAAGAGTTCACATAAAAATTATGATTATACATTATCACACAAGCTCATTTAGAGAGTTTATTATTTGTTTTGTAAACAAAGATTGCAGTATGTTATTGTTTATGACTATGCAAAATTAAGATGCTTTATATTACAAAATCAATATTTCACTTGTTTGTGTGTGTACATAAAATGACTCAAGTCTTTGTTTACATAACACAGATTTAAGGCTAAAATATTGCTTTTATTCTTGCATTCAGAAAGTCAAAATTTTGGCTGTCAACTTTAAATGAGTTATATTTTCAATGTTGAACATCAAAAAGGAAAAATATTTTTATCAAAACTCATGAACCAGTCCCTTTAAAGAGACGAACCAAAATTAAAATTTTCCAATTCAGTATTGCCTGGAGTTATCTTTCTTACCTTGTTGAATATCACTGATGTAAAGATGATATTCAATGTTAATATTGATTTGGTTATTATACTCATAGATCTGTGCATCTGCAGATTTCCTTTTAAAGTTGAACTTCGATATCTTGAACATTGATATCTCAAATCCCAACTACATTAGATATCTTCAAGTTTTTTCTCAAGTTAGAGAGAACAAAATTTTTATCTCTTTTTCTCCAGTACAAAATGGATTAATTAGAATGTAAAATGGGTATGGTATACTTGATATTGAATGAAGGACATCAAGTATTTGTGCTACACAATATGCAGATTGATATCTAATTTATGATTAGGACAATGATGTTTGAATATCTGTAATGATAAGTATAATAGTTGAATAAGATTAGATTATGATGTGATATGTAGATCACCTGATGTGTCAGCAGTCGTTCTTCTCTGTTGTGGAACAAAGTGCTTGCCGGACACGATAACAAACTCACTTTACCCCTAAATGTAACTTAAACAATTGAACTGAAGGGGTATATGGGTATATATATATATATAGAGAGAGAGAGAGACAGACAGACAGAGAGAGAGAGTGTGTGTGTGTGTGTGTACCTACAATTTGTTTAGCTTTTAATAAGGAAGTATGCATGATTAGATCAGAAATATTAAACAGATACATGTATCTATATCAGTTACCGTGGTAACAAACAATGTATATACATGTACAACAATTTGACTTGGAAAGACTATTTTAAGTTAGTGGATTGCAGCTCATTAGAATATCTGGACTTTGAGAAGCCTGAACATTTTTGCTTGATGAGGAAGAATTGAAGTGTTCTAAGTACCCATTATGTATGTGGGGTTTCTGCAGTGCTTGACAATATCAAGGAAATTGTGGTTTTCTGATAAACTCATTTTCCTGTTGATTATTAAACAACTCAACGTGTAATGAAAGATCCAGACATAACATTTTCAAATGATTTTTAAAAAATAAAGATAAATGTTTATTGTTGAATTAATGATAAAAGTGAAATAGAACAAATTCACATCAATTGTAAATGATTAATACTTTTCTTTTTTCACTTGAAACTTATGAAAATTGTTAACCATGTAAAAATAAAAGATCCAATTTTCTTGAAAATTAAAAAAACCAGATACAGTCAATGATTAATTTCATTTCATATTTTTGTTCAGAGAAAGTTTATCTAACATATTTTACCAAGATATTTGTATGAAAGTGCATGCACTTTCTTTTTCAAATATGAATTATGGTTATTAAACATTTTAAATGTAAATTTAATGTACATTGAATATCTGAAATAGCTCACTCATTTTGAGGATTTGACACTTCAGATTTGGAAATCATTCAATGTTTAAATTAGATATGGGTACTTATCACCTTTGTTTGAAAGCATGAATTATCAGAAATGAAAATTTGACATTCAAATGTTTGATAAAGTTTGTAACATATTTGCTTCATATGTTTAGAGCAATGTAACAATTGGTTTGTGCATCTTTCTGGTATTTGAACCGGAATTTTAGACATTGTAAAGTTACCATTATAATTAAGTATAATCAGTTATTTGAACCGGATTCTTAGACATTGTAAAGTTACCATTATAATTAAGTATAATCAGGTATTTGAACCGGAATCTTAGACATTGTAAAGTTACCATTATAAGTCTCAATGTGCTTATCATTCACTTTCTTCCTCTTTGTCTTTTCAACTCTTGTTCATTTATTTCTAAATCTTGTCGTGAATAGTCAATTATTTTGCATTATGCAAGAAATAAGTAGCCAGAGATTACTGTATGATGGTGGTTTTGTTGATTGGTGATCTAATGTACATCCCTCTCTCTCTCTGTCGAATCCTTCTATTGACTATCTGATCACTGTTAAACACTGTGACACGAGTTTATAGATGAAACTGATCCTGTTTTTACTGATACACGACATTACACACCTCTGTGTTATCAGAGCACTCAGACTTTGTTTACTGATTGAGATAAACACTAGGCACATGCAGCATACTGCATAATAATTGATGGGCCTCGACTAGTATTACACATTGCAGGAAAAAAGTATTGATCACACTCAACAAGCACAATAAAGTATCGATCACACTCAACAGGCACAATAAAGTATCGATCACACTCAACAGGCACAATAAAGTATCGATCACACTCAACAAGCACAATAAAGTATTGATCATACTCAACAGGCACAATAAAGTATCGATCACACTCAACAGGCACAATTTTCAATAGTCACATATATTGCTTTTTATATACAGTTAAACTTCAGTATATCAAACATGGATATGTCGAATACCATGGATATGTTGAAGTGTGTTGGAAGTCCGAACTACAGTTTCTTTATGTAAATTTCTTTATTTACAGTACGAGATTGCATTAACAGTAATATTGTAACAGGACCGTGGGTGTGTGTTTGTGTGTGGTTGTGTTTGTGTGTTCATGTGTGGCAGTGCTTTTGTATGGTTGTGTAGTTGTGTGTTCGTATGTGTTTATGTGTGTTCGTGTGTCTGTGTGTGGTTGTGTGTTCATGTGTACTTGTGTGTGTGGTTGTGTTTGTGTGTGCTTGTGTGTTCATGTGTGGTAGTGTTTCTGTGTAGTTGTGTGTTTGTATGTGTTTATGTGTGTTCGTGTGGTTGTGTGTTCATGTGTGGTTGTGTGTTCATGTGTGGTAGTGTTTGTGTGTGGTTTTCTAGTTGTGTGTTTGTGTGTCCGTGTGTGATTGTGTGTCCGTGTGTGGTTTGTGTGTGTGTGTGTGTTCGTGTGTGGGCATGGTGGTTGTGTTTGTATGTGGTTATGTGTTCGTATGTGGTTGTGTGTTCATATGTGGTTGTGTGTTCATGTGGTTGTGTGTTTGTGTGTGTTCGTGTGGTTGTGTCTGTGTGTGGTTGTGTGTCCATGTGTGGTTATGTGTTTGTGTGTGGTTGTGTTTGTGTGTTGTTGTGTGTTCGTATGTGGTTGTGTGTGGGTGTGGTTGTGTGTTCATGTGGTTGTGTGTTCATGTGGTTGTGTGTGTTCATGTGGTTGTGTGTTCATGTGGTTGTGTGTTCATGTGGTTGTGTGTTCGTGTGGTTGTGTGCCTGCTGGTGACACTCTAGAGGTTTCCTTGTTTGATTCATTGATTTGATACTTAACTTACAGCTTTGTTATCAAGAAAGGAAGAACCCTATTGATTTTGGAGTCGCAAGGTCTAAGATCAAGGTTTCTAGGGGACTTGATAGAAAAAACCTACATTTTGAGTGGATACTCCCTGTCTTGCAGAGCTCTTCTTTATGATTTTCGGACAATTAAGAAATGAATTTCATTGTTGAAAATTCATGAAGGGCACTGTGAAGCTGGAGGCCAGCATACTTGTTATGTGAAGCTGGAGGCCAGCATACTTGTTATGTGAAGCTGGAGGCCAGCATACTTGTTATACTGACGTGATAAAGCGTTGCCGTTCATATCCTCGTGTATGATATATACTGTACCATGAAATGTACCTACCATCATATCAAAACATTCGAATACTACCATACTATACTGTGTTAGTACTGGTTTAATAGTACCATCATGTCAGACACAAAAACTGGGTACACATTTATTATATTTCACTGTACCAAGATTACATTGATTTGAGGTTCAAAGTGCTTAATTTCATCATGCACTATATTATCCAAGTATGTAAGGTTAAAGGTCATACAGCAAGCGTACCCTTGTTCATTAGTTGATACTTATCAATGGACTCTTATCTTGTGTAGTAGACGGAGATCTACATAGAGAGACACAGTCACCTGTCGTCCCTCTTGGAAAATATTGATGTATAAAATTTACAGCGTCTCTAAAACTGAGAGCAATTTCATTTAAATATCCATAGTTTATACGCTAAAACTGGAGAGCAATTTAAACACAATGTTAAACATCCACAAATAATTCAAACATTTAAACATCCACAAAAAATTTAAATATCCCCAAATAATGAAGCATTCCCAAATAACTTAAACATCCCCAAATAATGAAGTATTGTGTCATTCTCCTTACTGTTTTTTCCTGTAACCGGATTTTGTAGTGATTTGGAGAGCTGATTTGCAGACGGGCTTCCTTCCTGTGTAGCCCTGGACATACTGGGGTGTTACAAATTATTGTATCCTGTCCAGCACTACTGCTCTCAGAATTGTTCTGTTATAACGAGTAATTACTCATTAAAATCAGCAGTAATATGCTGTTACTCTATCCTTCAATTTTAACTTTTCACATTTTCATCTTCTTCTCCAGAACAACTGGGCCAGTTTCAACCAAATTTGGCACAAAGCATCCTCGGGTGAAGGGGATTCAGGTTCACTCAAATGAAGGGCCATGCTTCCTTAAAAAGGGAGATAATCACAAAACTGCAAAAATAGGGTTGGGTCATTTAAAAATCTTCTCAAGAACCACTGGGTAAGAAAAGCTCAAATTTACATGAAAGCTTTCTGACATAGTAGAAAAATCCTGACCCTTGGGGATATAATGGGGTCACAATAGGGGATCAGAGTTACGCATGCGAATACATAAAGAAAATTTCATAAATCTTCTTCTCAAGAACCACATGCTGGGCCAGAAAAGTGGAAATTTACATGAATGCTTCCTGATATAGAGTAGATTCAAATTTGTTCAGATCATGGCCCCCTGGGTAAGGGTGGGGCCACAATGGGGGATCAAAGTTTTACATGCAGATATATATAGGAAAATCCTCTCCAGGAACACAGAATCAATTTCAATCAAACTTGGAACAAATCATTCTTGGGTGAAGGGGATTCAAATTTGTTGAAATTAAGGGCCAAGTTCTTTTCAAAGGGGAGATAATCACAAAAATGCAAAAATAGGTTGGATCATTTAAAAATCTTATTCTCAAGAACCGCTGGGCCAGAAGAGCTGAAATTTACATGAAATCTTCCTCACAAAGTAGAAAATCATTTTAATTTTTTTTTTTGAAGGTTGTGACCCCAGGGATTAGGAAGGAGACACAATAGGGGATCAAAGTTTTACATGAAAATATATACTATAGGGAACCAAACTTGGTACAAAGCATCCTCAGATGAAATTTGTTAATATAAAAGGTCATACCCGTCTATAAGGGCATATGATAATCAATGAAAGTGTAATAATTGTAAAGTTTGATAATTGATGAATTTTTAGTCGTTACCTTTGAAAAGTTTTTTCTGAACCAAGCTACTTGTATAATAATAGTTTTCCTCAAGCTTGTTTATTGCTAGGAACTTCTGCTCAGGTGAGCGATGTGGCCCATGGGCCTCTTGCTTTCATTTTCTATTTGCAGAATACTCGTATATAATAAGTTAATAAGTATTTTATTTGATAAATTCAGGGCCCTTTAGGGCATTAAAAAGCATGCATAAAGTAAATAAACATTAAAAAAACACAAGGAAAAGTCCAACTAAATGGCGTCAATGCAACATTAAAAAAACCCAGATTATATAATATTTAGGTGGATCATTTTTTCCAGTTTCCTGTAAATTATTATGTTACATGTGTTTTACAGGAACTCTTAACTTTTAATTCTTTTGCTAATTGTATCTTGATTGATTAACATTTACAGATGCTGCACATTAACAGACATTAACAAACCTGCCTCCTTTTAGTTCGGTTATTAACTCTGCCATTCTGTCTAACACAACACCCCACCCACCCCATCCCCACCCCGAAATTGACACTGCTGTTTCTGAGAGTGATTGAGTCAAAATGGATCAACAAATTACTGAGATTTATCATGTTTGACAAAATGCATATATGCATTAACATGCAATTTTAAAATAGTCTTTAGTATTTTTTAAAGTTATTCTGCAACTTTAGGTTGTTTTTCTTGGGGTTTTTTTTTTTTGGTGCAATTTAAAAAGAGGCATTTTTAAGGACAAGAGGACAAGCTGTTGACCATTGTCCAGCAATATGTCCAGTGCTGTGTTTTTGATTGACATGCATGTAGTGTAAATTCACCCTCAATATAATGCTCTATACCGATGTTTCCAGGCCTTTATCATCCAGAAATTATGAGCTTCACTAAGATAACTGGTCATTTTCAATGAATGTCTTCATTTAAATACCCTACAGGTCAAACTTTACATTGTCAGAGAATAAAGAAGACCTCATAAATGCCCATGTATCAAGACCCTCACTATTAAAGATCAATGAACACAGTTATGTAGGCTGAAACTCCACCAAAGGAAATAAAGGATTATAGCACTGAGTAGATATAATGGTGCACACAAAAGTAGGTGTTTAATGTATGGCCAGCGAATGTTTGTTTGATAGCCAAAAACCAACAGCTTAGGGAATTAGGGCCTTAGAGAGTTGAGATCTTTATATGTACTGATGTCAAGGTTCATGTGGGGGCGTCAGATATTGGGTGGGGGTAGAATTCAGGTCACAGGTGATTAGTTTACATATAACATCAAGTCCTCAGCACGAGTGCCATTAAGTTATGTTGTGGATTTCTCATACCCTATGGTGGGAAAACGGATACATGCATATGTATTATTATTGAATTAATTCATAAAAGATTGACTGAGAGTTTACAAGAAATTGGCAGATTTTTTCCCTCCTTTATATGGATGTTATTTTTTTAACTTATTACATATGCTCAATGCTCATTTATGTCTTTCGTGGAAGGGCTGAAGGCCGAGGGATTTGCTATTTTGGTCCTGAGTTCATAATGGGTTGTGATAAGGATAGTTTTAAATGTTCTCATAACTTATAATAAAATCAATTTCAGTCTTTATATACATCCAGGATACATGTATGTGGTGAACTGAAAGGCTGGAATTAAAGTTACCGTAGAAGCAGAATTTTCAGCAAGAATTTAATTTTGGCATTGTTAGCGAGAGTGATGAGATCGCTAAAATTGAATATCACTAACAATTTATTCCACATCGGAGGCATTAGTTCCTGGAATTTTAAAGTCACTGCTCTCACTACACACCCATTTTTATGGGAAAATTGCTAATTTTATGTATTACTTGCTAGATATTTCTCTTATATAGTATATCTCCAGATCAAGCTTTTAGGTTAAAGGTCAATTCTTGGCTAAGGACATTAAGGGCACAGTATTTTTTAAGACCTGCATTACTTTAATATTTACTGTTTATGAAACCAAAAATAGTAACAGCTCCATAAGGATGCAGTTGTATTTTATGTGTAAGAAAACTCCAACCTCTTTTCTTCTGGTTCTGAATCATATGTGACATAGTCTGGAGGGGAAAAGATCCAAAATCTTGCTTTCATTTTTGGAGACCCACAGATATGAGAGTTTGTAAAGCAAACTGCAGATCTCTGAAGCATGAACTTGTTCTCCACCTGTTGTGAAAGTGGAAAGGGAAACACAAACTTTAAAATCTCATTGATTCAGAAGGGTACTTATATATGAAGGAGTATTTTGTCTGTCAAATGTCTAAGATTCAAAAGTGAAAGATGAGAGGTGGATGTAGACACAACATGGTGGTGAGATGGGGATCTCTTAATGAATTCAATTAGAAGGGTGGGGGACTCCCTGCAACTTTCTGGAGAATTTGACAATGCATTTATCAGAAGAGGAAGGAATTTGACATTGGCTTTCGTTGAATGATTACAAATTCTCAACATTCAAACTAATACAGATATGGTGCCATTTGTTTGCCATTCAATGGTTCATTTAGCCCCAGAATTCAGCTTACACCATCAATGATTTTATATATAGACATGCAATATTAAGCTCAGAAATTTGAAGACTGGTTTGTAACCAAGGTTGTGACTGGGTGCTGAGACAGGAACTAGCTGTGTATTGCATTGATTACATTTAGAATGGAATTTGAAGTTTTTGAACTTTTACAGTCTTAATTCTAGTTTCCTCTGTGAGCATACTTTTGTAAACTTTTTTTGGTTACCACGGAGATGTTCACAATATATCTGTTCATCATCATTAACTTTTGATCAATTTTGACTTGCTCTCAGAAACTGCAGGGTCAATTTTCACCAAAGTTGCTGTAGAAAATATCTTTTGGGGTAGGAGAACAAATATTGTGAAGTTTGTGGTCCACTACTATTGGGATCATGAATTTTACAATTTTGGTAAAGGACTGCCTCCTCTTTTGGAATATCCATTCAGTTTCAAATTTTAGCTCACCTGAGCCGAAGGCTCAAGTGAGCTTTCCTGATCAAAATTTGTCCATTGTCTGTCGGCATCGTAAACTTCTCACATTTTCATCTTCTTCTCAAGAACCACTGGGCCAATATCAACTAAACTTGCCACAAAGCATCCTTGGGTGAAGGGCCTTCAAGTTTGTTCAAATGAAGGTCCATGTCCCTTTCAAAGGGGAGATAATCACAAAAATGCAAAAATAGGGTGGGGTCATTTAAAAATCTTCTTCTCAAGAACCACTGGGCTAGAAAAGCTGAGATTTACATGAAAGCTTCCTGACATAATGCAGATTCAAGTTTGTTCAAATCCTGCCCCCCGGGGGTTGGATGGGGCCACAATAGGGGATCAAAGTTTTACATACAAATATATGGGAAAAATCTTTAAAAATCTTCTTCTCAAGAACCACTGAGCCAGAAAAGCTGATATTTGCATGAAAGCTTCCTGACATAATGCAGATTCAAGTTTGTTCAAATCATGGGCCCTGGGGTTTGGATGGGGCCACAATAGGGGATCAAAGTTTTACATACAAATATATAGGAAACATTTTCTCAAGAACCACTGAGCCAGAAAAGCTGAGATTTACATGAAGGCTTTCTGACATAATGCAGATTCAAGTTTGTTCAAATCATGGCCCCCGGGGCTATGATGGGGCCACAATAGGGATCAAAGTTTTACATACAAATATATAGGAAAAATCTGTAAAAATCTTCTTCTCAAGAACCACTGAGCCAGAAAAGCTGAAATTTACATGAAAGCTTCCTGATATAGTGCAGATTCAAGTTTGTTCAAATCATGGCCCCTGGGGGTTGGATGGGGCCACAATAGGGGATCAAAGTTTTACATCCTAATATATAGGATAAATCCTTAAAAATCTTCTCAAGAACCACTGAGCCAGAAAAACAGAGATTTACATGAAAGCTTCCTGACATAATGCAGATTCAAGTTTGTTCAAATCATGGCCCCCAGGGTTTGGATGGGGCCACAATAGGGGATCAAAGTTTTACATACAAATATATAAGGAAAATCTTTAAAAATCTTCTCAAGAACCACTGAGCCAGAAAAGCTGATATTTACATGAAAGCTTTCTGACTTATTTCAGATTTCAGTTTGTTAAAATCATGGCCCACAGGGGAGGATGGGGTCACAAGGGGGGGGGGGGGTATCAAAGTTTTGCATACAAATATATAGGGAAAATCTTTAATATGAGCCAAGTGACTCAGGTGAGCGATGTGGCCCTTGGGCCTCTTGTTAGTATTAATAGCATTAAAGATGGTGTTATTTAAATGTTTTACAAAGGAACTTATGATAAGTTGGGTCTTACTCTGTGTTCAGAATCTCTACCCCAGGGATCATGAAATTTACAATTCTGGTAAGGGCTCTACATCACTAGCATTTAGTATGCAATTGTAGAGAAGAATATTTTTGAAAATTTGACAATTTTTGCCCTTTCCCTATGGCCTATGGAGTGCAGGAGTCCTGAAATTTTAAATTTTAAAATAAAATTTAAAAAGAGCAGCCATTGAAGTTTAATTTATGATGTCACAACGTTGGTTCCGGTTTATTTCATCAGCAGCACTGTAAACATGACAAGTAACAAACAGTTAAGTTTGGAGCCTTATAGATTTGAGCCCATTCTTTCGCAAGAAGAAATTAAGAAAAGTCGAGTCGCAGACGGTAAACGTTTCTTCATACAAATGTCTTGAACCTCAACTTGTCATTACACAAATGATGGATCCACAGTTTACATAGTCTTTTTCTTTTCAGATGACTTGGTGGGGTCAGGAATTTCGAGAGAAAAAAAACATTTTTCCACAACTCCCCTTCTCATTAATGTAATTAACTGCTTGACGGGAAGGCATCAACTTATTTATTCATAAAATCTACCACATGCACATCTTTGATGATCTTAGAATATCTCATCAAAACTGGAACAGACGGTGTGATGTCAAAATTATTGATTTTTGTGGTATTGAATACAAGAGTTCCACATCATGGCAGCCTCTATAGATAGTGGGAATTTCAATTGTTAACGTTAACTTTTCAAATTAGTACTGAAGCTTATCTAGGCCGTATATCAACAGTATAGAAGACAAATTTTTATCATATAATTTATCCTATCATTTATCATGTAAAAACTTTTTGGGTTGCCTTCACCTTTGTATAACAATTTTTTCGGGGCATAAAAATGTGTTGATAAACCTAACAGATAATTTTCTACATTTGCTCTATTGTCATTTTTATTGTTTTAAACTTCTTTTAGGGCTTATTGGTTTTTAGCTCACCTGAGCTGAAAGCTCAAGTGAGCTTTTCTGATCACCCGTATTCCGGCGTCCATCCGTCCGTCTGTCCGTCTGTAAACTTTTCACATTTTCAACTTCTTCTCAACAACCACTGGGCCAATTTCAACCAAAGTTAGCACAAAACATCCTTAGGTAAAGGGAATTCTAAATTGTTAAAATAAAGGACCAGGCCACCTTCCAAGGGGAGATAATCAAGAAAAGGTAAAAATAGGGTAGGGTCATTAAAAAATCTTCTTCTCAAGAACCACTGGGCCAGAAAAGATGAAATTTATATGAAAGCTTCCTTATATAATGCAGATTCTAAATTGTTAAAATCATGGCCCCCGGGGGTCGGATGGGGCCACAATAGGGGATCAAAGTTTTACATACAAATATATCGGAAAAATCTTTAAAAATCTTCTTCTCAAGAACCACTGAGCCAGAAAAGCTGAGATTTATATGAAAGCTTCCTTATATAATGCAGATTCTAAATTGTTAAAATCATGGCCCCCGGGGGTCGGATGGGGCCACAATAGGGGGTCAAAGTTTTACATACAAATATATAGGGAAAATCTTTAAAAATCTTCTTCTCAAGAACCACTGAGCCAGAAAAGCTGAGATTTATATGAAAGCTTTCTTATATAATGCAGATTCTAAATTGTTAAAATCATGGCCCTTGGGGGTCGGATGGGGCCACAATAGGGGGTCAAAGTTTTACATACAAATATATAGGAAAAATCTTTAAAAATCTTCTTCTCAAGAACCACTGAGCCAGAAAAGCTGAGATTTATATGAAAGCTTCCTGATATAATGCAGATTCTAAATTGTTAAAATCACGGCCCCCGGGGGTCGGATGGGGCCACAATAGGGGGTCAAAGTTTTACATACAAATATATAGGGAAAATCTTTAAAAATCTTCTTCTCAAGAACCACTGGGCCAATTTCAACCAAAGTTAGCACAAAACATCCTTAGGTAAAGGGAATTCTAAATTGTTAAAATAAAGGGCCAGGCCACTTTCCAAGGGGAGATAATCAAGAAAATGTAAAAATAGGGTAGGGTCATTAAAAGATCTTCTTCTCAAGAACCACTGGGCCAGAAAAGATGAAATTTATATGAAAGCTTCCTTATATAATGCAGATTCTAAATTGTTAAAATCATGGCCCCCGGGGGTCGGATGGGGCCACAATAGGGGGTCAAAGTTTTACATACAAATATATCGGAAAAATCTTTAAAAATCTTCTTCTCAAGAACCACTGGGCCAATTTCAACCAAAGTTGGCACAAAACGTCCTTAGGTAAAGGGAATTCTAAATTGTTAAAATAAAGGGCCAGGCTACCTTCCAATGGGAGATAATTAAGAAAAGGTAAAAATAGGGTAGGGTCATTAAAAAATCTTCTTCTCAAGAACCACTGGGCCAGAAAAGATGAAATTTATATGAAAGCTTCCTTATATAATGCAGATTCTAAATTGTTAAAATCATGGCCCCCGGGGGTCGGATGGGGCCACAATAGGGGGTCAAAGTTTTACATACAAATATATCGGAAAAATCTTTAAAAATCTTCTTCTCAAGAACCACTGAGCCAGAAAAGCTGAGATTTATATGAAAGCTTCCTTATATAATGCAGATTCTTAATTGTTAAAATCATGGCCCCCGGGGGTCGGATGGGGCCACAATAGGGGGTCAAAGTTGGTTTTTTTTTTTTTTTTTTTTGGTTGATATAGTGCAGATTCAAGTTTGTTAAAATCATGGACCCCGGGGGTTGGATGGGGCCTCAAGGGGGGCATCAAAGTTTTACATTCAAATTTATAGGAAAAATCTTTTAAAATCTTCTTCTCAAGAACCACTGAGCCAGAAAAGCTGAGATTTATATGAAAGCTTCCTGATATAGTGCAGATTATAAATTGCTAAGATCATGTCCCCCGGGGGTCGGATGGGGCCACAATAGGGGGTCAAAGTTTTACATACAAATATATAAGAAAAATCTTTAAAAATCATTATCAAGATTACTGTGGTGACTGTCAACTTTTCAATGGAACAAAGGTCAACCATTCTGAATGCACTTTCATTGTAATCAGGATATGGCTTGGCCTTTTCCGTCAAGTTGAGAAAAACCCTTGGATGTAATATGTCAGCATATTGTAAATTGTTTGGGTCACATGACAGGAAACAAAGCGCTGAAATGAGGAAATGAATGACACAGAGCGAGTGCTATATACTATATTATATCTATTCTGTTTTATTCCTATGCTGTAAGGGAAGAATTGAAGCCTTGAGGTGAAAAAAAGAAAAATAACGGGAAATAGATCAAACTATACAACAGGAAATAGATCAAAATCTGCAGGGATCATAAAAAAGCATTACAGCCTGGCTCAGCATTTAGCTTCACTATCACATACACAGCGATCAAATACATAGAGTTTCAAATTCACAGTATATTGATAATGGCAACTAAAATGCCCTTGCATGTAAAAATTGCTCGAAGTCCTTTTGACTGATTTGCAAAAACAGATTTGAGAAAGAAAAGAACCAATGTCTTTAAAACCTGCTCCATCATATCACCCAATTAAGTAAACATTCAATATGTATACGTGTGTTAATTGATCTTGAAGGTTAAGAAATGGTTAAGCTAACCCTGAGGAGGAAGAAATGAATCATTGCAGGAAACGTATGAATCACATGGGAGGAAACTTTTGGTATATCTCCTGGAGTCTACACTCCCAGTGAATTTTCATTGACCTCTTTATGAGCACAAAACAAACAAGTGAATTTGTTACACGTTGTCTTCCTCCGCTTCCATCAAAAAAATATATTGAACCCCTGGTGAATGTTAGCTGTTATAGATTCTCTACTGACCCCTGGTGAATGTTAGCTGTTATAGATTCTCTACAGACCCCCCTGTTACAGATTCTCTACAGACCCCTGGTGAATGTTAGCTGTTATAGATTCTCTACAGACCCCTCTGTTACACATTCTCTACAGACCCTTGGTGAATGTTAGCTGTTACACATTCTCTATAGACCCCTCAGTTACAGATTCTCTACAGACCCCTGGTGAATGTTAGCTGTTACAGATTCTCTACAGACCCCTCTGTTACACATTCTCTACAAACCCCTGGTGAATGTTAGCTGTTACAGATTCTCTACAGACCCCTGGTGAATGTTAGCTGTAGTTATAGATTCTCTACAGACCCCTCTGTTACAGATTCTCTACAGACCCCTGGTGAATGTTAGCTGTTACAGATTCTCTATAGACCCCTGGTGAATGTTAGCTGTTATAGATTCTCTACTGACCCCTGGTGAATGTTAGCTGTAGTTATAGATTCTCTACAGACCCCTCTGTTACAGATTCTCTACAGACCCCTGGTGAATGTTAGCTGTTATAGATTCTCTACAGACCCCTCTGTTACACATTCTCTACAGACCCCTCTGTTACACATTCTCTACAGACCCCTGGTGAATGTTAGCTGTTACAGATTCTCTATAGACCCCTGGTGAATGTTAGCTGTTATAGATTCTCTACTGAGCCCTGGTGAATGTTAGCTGTTACACATTCTCTACAGACCCCTCTGTTACACATTCTCTACAGACCCCTGGTGAATGTTAGCTGTTATAGATTCTCAACAGAAATCTCTTCTTTTTATTTCCTTCTTTTTCCTTGGATTTTTGTTGTCCTTTGGTCTGATTATTTTTAGCATATAGTCTTTAAGTTTTGTTTTGACATCATTCATTCTTAGGGTATTACTTTTAAATTCAAATTATAACCACCTGAACTGTCATAGCAAAACAAAAACTATGGATTGAGTTATCGCCATATTCATAAATATTCTGAAAACAGGTTGCTTTTACAATTGAATCTTACTGTACTCATCAGGGTTCTCAGGTAGGATTTTTGAAATTTCTAGCGATTTGTTTCCACCCTTTATAAATTTTATATATGAAAAAATAACTAGGCCTACACAGGCAGTTAAAACAAGTTCTGCTCAAACTATTTCATGAATTGTATCATCTCTTTGAATTATTACACTGTTGCAAGCTAAAGAATATAGTGATCTTTTAAATTGTTCATCTCTTGATTGCAAATCGTTGATTGTGTCAACTCTTGCATTTATTGTTCATCTCTTGCAAATCATAAAATATGTCAACTCTTGAATTGTTCAACTCCGGCAAATGATGTGACGTTTCATCTCTTGAATTCACTCATGTTTTAATCCGCTTATCCTGTAGTACTGGTAATCAATACCTATATGCACTTTTCAAATATTAATTATTGAAAAGAATTATGCATTAATGATTCATACTTATCTTTCACTTTTACATAGATCTTTTTCTCAATACACTGTACATTCATAGCAGATACAAGAACTGAACAACATGATTGTTTTACCATGCAACTCTACAACATTTGCTCTACTACCTAACTACAAGAACATAATCTGGGGGAGAAAAATTCACAGGACATTCATATATCAAACCAAAAAAAAAAAAAAGATAATAATTTAACACTATCCTTCCTAAAGGGCCAATATTTTCCCCAGTAACTGTTTTTCACCTGTAACCTCTCAATTGATTCAATACACAAGAGCTTGTTCTGTGTATAATCAGATTTTAAACTGAGGCATGCTACCGACAAACAAGTTGAAGTTACATGCGTTTCAACAGTCCTGCTTGAAGTCAGCATTTCGCAACCATTAGTTTGCCAATACAATCTAGCTGACATTGGGTTAAATGCTGTTTAACGTGTTTCATACCAATTGTTAGGCAGTTCTTTACACACCGATTCTGACTACGGATTACTCCATCTACCTGATCAAGATATAGGGCTCATGGCGGTCCACAGGGGATGCTTTTTTCCTCCTGAGGCACCTGATCCCACCTCTGATATATGCAGGGGTCCGTGTTTGTCCAACTGTCTATTTTGTATTCCTTATGGGAGTTATGAGATTGATCACTGTTCATTATCTTCACCTTTCTAAGCACAATGTCGCTTAGAACAATCAATACAATCAGTAATAGATAAGGAACATTTAAATGTAACTGAAATAGCCTAGAATTCGATTGATAAAACAATACAGACATAGCATACTTCAAATTGGTCAATACAACATTTTACAGGTCTTTCAAATGACCGATAGAAATCCTGTTTAGCTCACCTTAGCCAATTAATGGCTCAAGTGAGCCTTTCTGATCAAAACCCGTTTTGTGTCGATGGCATCGTTGTAAACTTTTCACTTTTTCATCTTCTTTTCCAGAACCACATGCCCAAATCAAACTTGGCACAAATCATCCTTGGGTGAAGGGGATTTAAGTTTGTTCAAATGAGGGGTAACTCCTTCCTCCAAGGGGATATAATAGAGAAGTAGTGAAAATACACTGACAAATTTAAAAAAAAATCTTCTTCTCTAGAACCAGCAGCCCAATTTCAATCAAACTTGGAACAAATCATCCTTGAGTGAAGGGGGTCCAAGTTTCTTCAAATGAAGCACCATGCCCACTTCAAAAGGGGAGATAATCACAAAATTGTAAAAATAGGGTGGGGTCATTTAAAAATCTTCTCAAGAACCACTGGACCAGAAAAATTCAAATTTACATGGAAGCTTACTTACATAGTGCAGATTCAAGTTTGTTCAAATCATGGCCACCAGAGGTACATGTAGGATCGGGCCACAATAGGGCTTCAAAGTTTTGCATGTGAATATATAAGCAGCTTTCTGACATAGTGCAGATTCAACTTTGTTAAAATCATGGCCCATAGGGGTAGAGTGGGGCCACAATAGGAGATCAAAGTTTTACATTTGCTGATATATAGGAAAAATCTTTAAAAATATCTTTTGAACCATTTAAGGGAGGGCTTTCATAATTTGTGTATGTGTTCTTTATGGCAAGACCTTTCATCACAGTGATGCAATGGTGTGTGATCTTGTGAATTTTACCTGAAAGTTTGATTTACTTTTGATAAAAGCCTTACCCATACAACATCATCATAGTCCTGAACTATTTAAGGTAGATCTTTCATATCATGTATATAAATTCATTATATTAGGAGCTTTTATTTCATAATTTGTCCTTTGACCTTGAACTTTGAGTCTGACCTACTTTTAAGAAAGTATTACTTTTTAAAAAACCTGACTTATATTCAATATTTCTTGAACTATTTATGGTAGGGCTTTGATATTTTGTTGATAGATTCTTTATGACCTTGACATACTTTGGTGTTTGACCTTGTGATCTTGACCTGGAAGTTTTACGTATTTTTAATTAAAATCTGGCCTATTCAATATCTCCTCAACTATGTAAGATAGAGCATTCATGTTTTGCATACATTTCTTATGGCAAAGTTTTTCATATCAAACCATGATCTATGACCTTGGTTTTATCTAGAACAGCAAGATCATGTTAGTCATATTGGTGTTGAGGCTACTCTTTGTTATGTGAATTGATTTTCAGTTATGATGTGATCTTTTGGGATTAGGTTAAGATTAAAATGTTTCATGGAAATAAAGATTAATCTTAAAAATCACAATAGCTGAACAACAGAAGGGCCAAGGTCATTCAGGTGAGCGGTGTGGCACAATTGGCCCTCTTGTTCATTATCTGGTGGAAGATGAGTTGTAAGATTTGTAATATTCAACAAAATTCATAGTAAAGTGAGCAGACAGCCATCTTGAATTGGATGCTGAAACAAGTTTATGTCAATTCATATTAGTTTGACAGTCACTTCAAGATCTGTGTTCCATGTTGCCAGGATGGGGTCACAATAGGAAATCAAAGTTTTTCGTGGCGATATATATATGCTTGTGCTACGGAAAAACAAGTTGATGGTGCTGGAGTTTCAACAGTCTTGTTTAAAGTCAGCATTTCGCAAATTCTGTGGTCGTTATATTGATTTTAGGCACCAGTGATTCCACCTCTGGTATATCCAGCAGTCGGTGTTTGCCCAACTCTCTATTTTGTATTGGTTATAGGAGTTATGAGATTGATCACTGCTTGTTATCCTCACCTTTCATGCTTGAATATCACTATGTGATAACAATTTTGAAATCCTAACAAATTTCAATACACTCTAAAGTTTAAAGAACAAGGTACGATTGTGTACCTAAAAATGGCCCCAAAAAATTCTCTGATTTAAATGCGTCTTGGATCAAGCTTGATCTGTGTTTTGAATAAGTTAAATACATTCCAAGTATACTATCTCAACTTGAATCAAAGTTATTTCTTATTTTATAGCATTATTACTTCATCAATAAGAGTTTATCCCGCCTTTTTTCAAAAAGAGCTTGATAACTGTTAAATTTCATCCACATTATTGCGTAGGAAAAAGTGTGCCCATCCGTCGAGCAAAATGAAATTAATATATATTGTGTATTAAGACAAGATAAAAAATGTGTTTAAATATAAATATGCTCAACGCATGGGCTGTATGTTTTCTGAAAGGAAAACCCCCTGAATTTATGAAAATTTTCATTGATTTGTTCATTTTTGGCAATTTTATGCCAGCGTCACGCTCTTGTCATACAACACAAACCATTTTTGGATCAAATTAAATGTAGTTTTGATTTGCTAATATATTCCTTATTTGAATGCCAGATTTTGGGACTCTCACTGAAATCATCTATTTTCTGGGCCAGATGACTGTAGAAACTGTCCCTACTTCTTTGGCAGTGAAATATTGTTGATCAATAAATAAGATAATTTTTCACACCTCTTCTATCTGGGTTAGAGTAGGACCTCAGTACCCCTTGCTTGTTGTAAGAGGCAACTAAATTGGACGGTCCTTCGGATGAGACCGCAAAAACTGAGGTCCCTCGTCACAGCCGGTGTGGCACAATAAAAGATCCCTCCCTGCTCAAAGGCCATAAGCGCCAAGCATAGGCCTAAATTTTGCAGTCGTTCACTGGCAGTGGTGACATCTCCATATGAATAAAAAATTCTTGAATGGGACATTAAACAATATAAATCTCAAATAAAAAACCACACCTTTTCTAAGCTTTAGATTAATCAGACGAGGATTGATCAGACAGAATGCAGGAATTGATCAGGGGATGTTTGGGAATGTCAGAAGAAAGTGTATAATAATACTTTTATAAAACTTCTATGTATGATATACTTCACGTGTACAAGGATGTGACTAAATTCCTCAGAAAGTCGGAGGAAATCTTATCAAAAAGGAAGTAAAACACCTCGCCCTGTCTCGAAAAATATCTTTTTTCATCACTTAATTTAGATCAAATCCAGAGTTAAAGGGTTTCATTTTTTCAAAATTTGAGCCATTTAATTCGAGGATTTCCTCAGAAGAGAAAAAATCACATCCCTGGTAAAATATACTTGATGAACATACCTCACCTGTACAATATACTAGTACATGTACAACATTTAAATACAATGATATCCAACTTTTGTATAACTGAATCTAAATAATGTTGACAGTGGTTGGAGTTTCTGCTAGTGTTTGTGCACCCTGAATAACCCACATTCAGTTATCAATAGAGTTACGTATTGTTAGTTTTAGTCTGAAAGCAGTATTTCACAAGTGTATGTCAGATGCCTGTTCTTTGTGACAAAAAATTAAAGCTGTGAAAACTGGAGCATAAGAGGTGGACACATTATCTCCTGTGTATACTACCCTGTCAGTGTTGAAGTCACGCCAGAGTACACATTACAGGGGTCCAATCTAGACAATAGTCATCTATCCGATATTGACATGTTAAGGCATTAACTCATTTCCTGTTTGTTGTTAAGTTTGAACTCTATATGTTCAAATCACAGTGGTCAGTTTATTTCAAGTTGACCCCATATAACTCCAACCTTTCATGTTTAGAACGCAAAATTCAAGGCCACTCAGAATATTTATACTACCTTTAGGTTTAAACTTTTTACGACGATTAATGAACATTAGTTCTACAACTAATATGAATGCTTCTCATCAGCATGGAAATGAACGAGAAGGGTTCATTGATGTGGGAGCTGACCGTTGTACAGGGAGCTGACCAGTGTATACACAGAGGAAACCTTCTACATTACTGTAGATTAACTTTAGCAAATGGAATTTTAGATTTCCCACAATGCATGTTACTGAGAGTTTAATCATAAAGTACATTGCATCATGCATATACCAAATTCAATTATTATGTTCTTAAAGAAAGTGAAGTCATTTAAATTATGTTATGTCGATATAAATGAAGAAAAATGATAAAACAAAAAAAATTACATCTGAATTGATTATACATAGATGAATATCATTGCTGTACAAAACAGACAAGAGTTGAATCAGCATTAATTAACTGCATGGTGTATCGCTGTACATAAAATGTCGTTTAATTTGCATCCGTCTTGTTAACAATTGTTGTTCTGAATTTCAGACTTACTTAAAGGAAATTCTCAAGGAGATCTGCACATACAACATGAAGGCACCACATCGCAACATGTGGGAGTTAAAACCAGAGTATCGGCACTATAAAGAACAACAGGCATCGGGATGACCTTCACCTCTCAACTTTTGACCTGTAGGTCACGATTTCATGAAATGGTTGCCACCAAATATGGTCAGTGATTCACAATGGAATCCTTGTGTCATTAAATAAATGAACTGTCCAAAGTCATCAAAACGATGAGTTTAAAACTCAGCCATGTGATATGTCGCTTTGAAATAAATTTAGTCTGAAACATTTTGTTCCGTTCTTGTGGATGTATGCCCTCGCCAAAACTACTGCAAGTCAGTACTTTGGTATAAATGATCATTGTGTTATACCCTGCGCTGATCAGTCAATATAATCCATGTTGCGACCTGTTGCTGACTGATCAGTCAATGTAATGCCATATGTTGCCGATCGATTGATCAGTCCATATAATGCCATATGTTGCTGACTGATCAGTCAATATAATGCCATATGTTGCTGATTGATCAGTCAATATAATACCATGTTGTGACCTGTTGCTGACTGATCAGTCATTATAATGCCATATGTTGCTGACTGATCAGTCAATATAATGCCATATGTTGCTGATTGATCAGTCAATATAATACCATGTTGTGACCTGTTGCTGACTGATCAGTCAATATAATGCTATGTTGCTGATTGATCAGTCCATATAATACCATGTTGTAACCTGTTGCTGACTGATCAGTCATTATAATGTCATGTTGCTGATTGATCAGTCCATATAATACCATGTTGTGACCTGTTGCTGACTGATCAGTCAGTATAATGCCCATGTTGCTGACTGATCAGTCAATATAATGCTATGTTGCAGACTGGGGCACACCATAAACTGTATACATGCATCTGGTGATTTTGGTGACATTTAGCAGATTTTTCTCCAAGAAGAGGATTTTGAAATGTTCGCACTTTGTATTTTGGCAGACTTTCATTTTATGCAAATATAATTACTAAAAATTAAATCTTTAGTGAATTTCCTTCTATGAAAAAGACAACACTTCCATGGTACACTGTACCAAAATTACACGATATACACCTTTCTTGAAGAAACTGATCACGTGATATTTTAGAGTGACAGGTTCAACTGCAGGCTGGATGACAGAAATCTTTGTGTGTAAAAACTTTCACTGACTTTCCTGTTCTGTGTGTAACGATGGACAGATTTGTGCTAGTGTAACGATCAGCTAAAACGATAAAGCTCAGGTCGCATACATCAAACTTGTGACAAAAATCACAATTTGAAGTTCTAATCTCTCGGTGCCTTGTAAATGTGAAAAATTATTCTATCAAAGCAAGTGCAACTACAAATACCCCCTTTTAAAAAAGGTGTATCATGTGTACATTAAAAAAAGTAAAGAGACGACACTCGCCATCTTGGATTTCTGGGGGGCCCTCGATTCACGGCTTGTTTTTAACAATTTCTACTCTCTGCCTACCGGTTTCTGGCAAGATCTATGTTGGAAAAAGATCCAACGACTTCTCCCTATCGTCTGCTTATGTCTACATGCACATGATACACCTTTTTTAAAACCTCAAAAAAAGCGGATTTTGGTGGTGGATTTTATTTATATAATCTATTATTCGGACACAAATCATGCAAAACTTCAATTTATTATTCGGGAACAAATATTACAAAACTTCAATATCTGACAACCGAGCCCCTGTGGTAAATACCGGCACCTGATTGGTCGTCTGTTGGTGTAGAAAATAATACGTCAATTGCAATAGTCGGAAAGCCTCGGATTTACCCAATTCGTGACAACACAGACGAGAAGTTCCGAAAGATAACAACAAGTCCTGAACGTAAAAATCAATGATGTTGACGGAATGAAGAGAACAAATACCCTGTTCAGTTTCGGTTTAAAAAGGCCAGAAGTAAAAGTGACACGAGTATAATATCAATCAACAATTTTAAAGCGAAAACAGAATTTAATCAGGAAAGATTTCAGACTTGCTATTCTTTTTAATTTGCAAATGCCCGTGTGGTATTAAATAAAAACGAAAGTAGAATTTTTCAGCACAAATTCGCTATGTTACCAACAAATCTGTAGCTGTTAACTTGAATTTGTGGAAAAATAAAATTATAGGTCATTTAAATGTTATATACGTATTAATTTGTAATAAAGATTGTTTGGGTTTTATTAAAAAAAATATTGGGGTGAGCAAAACATGCAGTTTAGTTCATTTCAACAATACTTTCTGCATGTAGAAACTTTCTTACAAAACAATTCAGTCTTATAAACTTTCAGTACAAATGTAGAAATAAAAGTGAAAGTTTCTGTTCAAGCAAAGACACTTAAAAATTAATTGATACAGCATTGCAAAAAATAATTACATGTAGTTATCTTGATGCACTTTATTTTTCATTTTGCATCAAAATTAGTACTTTGCAATGTTGAATTTTTTAAGTCTTTGCATGAACAGAAAATTTCACATATGAAACAATAAATTCATGGCAAAAGTAAAAATTTCAGGCAAAAAAATGACAATTTCAAAGCTGCATTTAAGTGCCAGGAAACCGACAGAATGCAGAATGCAGGATTTTGCGTCATTTACCCCAGACCCCCCGGCCGTAAGGGCGCCAAGCATTGGATCGCCTTCTACTTTTTCATTTCAGCCTCCTACTTTTAAATTTGTTGAAAGCCCTGCACAGAGTCCACAGAACAATCGATGTTCAGTAATGTTTGTAGATTCTTACCAAAAAAACAATAAAAAGTATTAAAAAGACAGGATATTTATTGTCCAAGAGAAAATATAAATATATGGAATGACTACCATACCAATGTTAAACAAACATTGGTTAAACTAATGAATCATTGGTTCTTTAAGAATCTACATGGACTCTCTAATACTTTAAACAGTCTGGAAGATCTCAATTCCCCAATATTCAATAGCATTATTCAATCGGGAATGCTAGAGTCAAACCTGAACATAAATGGTATAAGTTGCTTGTGTTTATAAAGGATAATTTATTGTATATGACTATAGGCAAGACAGTGAACTTTGGTAGAAAAACTAAATTTCTGGAATCTCAAAAATACAATGAACTACCCGTATACAAAAGCCCTTTTCCTCTTGTATCAAAATTTAATTTCCCTCTTGTATCAAATTTTTAAAAAAAAAAATTAAAAATTTCTACAAATCTCTTACAAATGAAAAAAAAAATTAAAAAGTTTTTTAAAGAAAAAAAATAAATTCACAAATTTTCACTGACAAATGCAGAAAACAAAATTTCCCCTCCCAGAATCTGTGATGAGTATCTTAAATGACAAGCTCACATCTTTTCCATGAATGTAATTGTTTTGGCAAGGCATTGACTAGTAGGTGAACAGTTAGATGTATAAGTCCACTGAAATGTCAATATAGAACTCAGAATGAACAGCCTTGGTGATGGAGTCACTCACTGGCCCAGAGCCTTGGCCAGTTCTCCTCTGCATTTTTCCACCTGTTTCTTGTTGTTTCCTGGTTGTACGGACGCATCATTGTAAAATCCTACACAGACGACTACAAAGAGAAGAAAAAACCCACTAAACATTCAAATCCTGTACAATTACTCTTCATGAATTTAATTTGAAAAATTTTACATGTTGCACAAAAAAAAAGAAGGCATATACAAGCTTACAAGTTTCACCCTTTGCTGCACAAAATCCACCAGGACCACATTTTCCTTCAATGGTTTTTTCCTCTTGGTCTGCTCGTAAAACAAAGTATTTTTTGTTGTTTATAGTTATGCTAGTGACGCCGCAGTCCATTCCTTTTGCAAATAGTTTATTTAGGTCTGCAAAGTTGGTAGTTGATGGCTAAACAAAAGAAAAATACATGTAATGGTTGTTTGCTATTGCTTAATAACAATATTCATTGCTTTGTTTTATAACCATCTTATTTCATTCTTCAATCCTTTAAAGCAATACAAGCTCAGCTGTAACTGATGGTATTTTTCAACTACCCAATATGCACCAATTAATATTTATCTGTATAACTAATATAATTTCCAAGATCTGATTAAAAATTCAGCAAGAGGAGACTAGATCACGAAGGCTTTGATTTTGAAATTTTTCAAAAAATCCCCCTTCTTATTCTTTCAGTAAAACTGATGTCACTTGACCTTGATCCTAGTTTGTAGGTCTCAACATCCTCTCGTCATTTTTTATGATTCCATATCTTTATCAGTCCCAGTTCTAAAGTTATGCAAGTTTTTTTTAAATAAATGTCAAAGGTCAAGGTCACTGGAGATACTAGTTTGTAGATCTTATCATTTCTGAAGATTCCATGTTTCTATCAGTCCCAGTTCTAAAGTTATACCAGATTATACAGAAACATTTCTGCCCATCTGGATACATTGACCTATCATATCCTTGAATATCTATTACTTTCATCAACTGATTACGGAGAACGGTGTCGGACAGTTTTAGGCGCGAGTAAGAAGCGGAAGAATATGGGCAGAGCAAAAACAATAAATCCAAACTTCGTTTGGGAGACTTAAAAGTAGGTAAGCTCATCAAGCAATATTAAAAATATTGCTTGATGAGCTTACCTACAATGAGTGTTTCGTTTAAACCGCTATAGCCTCGGACAAAATTTGTCGTATACTCGGGCACGAGAACGATGATCGGGTTGCAGAGACCTGGGGACTGAAATTTACACATTTCGTTTGACACCGTGTCATGGATGACTTTAAAGATTGTAAATGTATGAAAGTAGATCTAATTACGCCAATGTGTCACTCAAATGACATTTGTATAATGAATTTTCTATAAAATTGACATAATGGATATTGTTTATAAATCTGACACTTGCAGAATGCCTTTCTTCCGCATTTTCCTAACTAGGTTAATGCACATCGGAGCCGACGAACAGGAAGACAATCGACATTTTCTGCTGATTTGACGGTTGGTTGGTTGTATAATATAGTTTAACGTTCCGCTCGAAAACTCGGGGGTTTTTTTGGGGTTTTTTTGGTTTTTTTATTGTTTTTGTGGTTTGTTTGTTTTTTAATTATTTACCGTCAGTTACAGTTTATATTGCTTCAAAGCGATGAACTTATTATCAATATATTTCTATCACATAGAATTTTGCCTCCCATATTTCAAAATGTGAAACTTCACGATATGTACTGTTCACCCGTATCTTCACTACCCCCAGTCACTGGAAATGATTTATCGGCCTCATTTCGCCGTTTAGAACTTGTTTCTGCCCTTTATTTCGGAGGTTACAGTCGAACATTGTTAAGCGATGGACTCGATAGATTAATGTAATGTTAATGCAGTTAATGTACGCATAAGTATTTCACTTTTAAAATAACTTTGTGCAAGAGACGAAAAAACAAGATGCACTTGTGTCATCTTTTGTCGCATCCGCCTCCGTCAGCCGATAGTGACGTATGTTCGGTCCGAGTAAATTACAATAATACGCTATCAGTTCTTATTAATAATTCAGTCGTGGAATATTCTGGTCAGTCGTTAAATAAGGAAAAAGTGCGAACTCGGTATATGTTTAAATGTAACTTCGATATTATAAGCAATTGTTAGTATGCCTATGCAGAGCTGTGACTGAATTCCTCAAATCAAAGGAAAACTGGTCAAAAAGGAAGGAAAACACCTCATCCCACCTGGAAAAATATCATAGTTCTGTCATTAAATCAAACCCAGAGAAAATTGAGCCAATTAGCGGGTTTCCTCACACCCCTGCTTTTGCTCTTTTTTTTTGGACAAAATAATTTGTTGAGGGGGAGGGGGCCAAGATGCCGTTTATTATATCCCGCTTTAAAAGCAAGACACATATTTCATGCCGGATTACCACCCCCTTTGAATCCGCTTAGCAAATATTTTAATCTACCGGTTAAAACTCTCCGCTTCGTGTTATTTTGATTGACAGAAAGTAACCGAATCCTAAATAATAAAAAGCAACAAAATAATTCAACACTAAACACGTTTAATAGTTTTCAACCCCCTTTTAACATAAAATCACCATGGGATTTGGGGGGCGTCTTCTACACTGACCATGCCTTACATGTACTTACACTACAGCACGATGTTTTTGCCCAAGCGTTGCCTTGTGTGTCGAAAATTCCACATTCGTGAGAACACGTGTTTGAGCCATCAGTCTGCATATAAGGTAGCCATCCGTCCCAACTCATTTTAAAAGAAAATACAGTCTCGGATACACCCTTCTCGACGACTAACAACCAGGAAAACGAAATGTCGTGTGCGTGAGGCCACTTTATATATTATTGCGCAGACAGGAAGTTATAAAAGATGAGATTTTTAGGTTCCTTTTCCTATCTCAGCCAAAGTTTAAATGAATTAATCACTGGTTGAGGATTGAGAATGCTATAATTTAACGTCTTTTATCTAATCGATTTGTATTTCTTTTGCACTATTTTTTTTTCTTCTAAATGCTCCAACCTCAGATAACGATGATCATCTATGGAGACCAATGTGTGTCTAAAAATAACAACTATTTGATGTACATGTGTGGTGGTTGCACTTTGTCTAGTCTTTATATTTTCGTTCACTCCGGTACACATTGCACAGTGCTGCTTTCATACTTGGTTGGGAGATACTGTAAACCTCTCATTCCACGACCTAATTTGAACTTTGCAAATTCTGCTTGAATGAAGTTGAGGATGAGAAACACTTCTTATTATTTTGTACAAAATACGATCACTTGAGGAATAAACTCTCAGAACATTTGGGTGATTTGAATGCAAATTCCATAATAAGTCTCATGAATCCTGAAAATTGTACATTTAACATTTTTTGCATTTTTGACAATATTTGAATGGGTATTTTAATCTAGGGTACTGGGGTACACTGCATTGTGAAATCAGGACAGAGTTTTTTAAATCTGGGATTGTGTATCATGTTACATATACTAGTATATAATTTTGATTTATGATGTAGGCCGCATGATTGGTAGTCGTCAAAGAAGCATTTGAATTTTATTACTTCTCCACGATGCAATATATATTTCTCACACGGAACGAAATGGAACGTTTTAATACACGAGTTCTAATTCCTGGACGTGACAATTAATGACGCAAAACAATTTATTAAGCAAAATGGTATCAGAGGTCAAAAACTGATATTTTTACATAAAGCAATTAAGTAAGTTTCTGGAGCTGGGATGCAAAGTGTTACTTTCACCAATAAATTTCAAATTAATTTATTTCTTATTTGGTTTATGGTTTTGAGTAGTCTACATCTTCTAGTTTATAAAAATACCAAGTAAAAGATAATCCATGGCACGGATTTAATTTGAAATGAGTTTGAATATAGATGACTAACAAAATTATGGAAGTAACATGGTGTCTGAATGAAAATACATACTGCAGTAATAACTGTATTTTTATTGTAAATCTGTAATTCAACCTTTAAGATATCTTCTGAAGAGGTGATTAAAAACTTTTTTTTCAAAATTTATTATTACAGACCTTGCAGTCAGATTGAAGAATTTAAGACGCCGTTACTTCCATAATTTTCGGCTTTGATTTATTCCATAAAATTATGACAGACATCATTAGAGAAACAGTCACAATCTTTTCCTTCATAAGAAGACATCTTTACTGCTATGACTCTGTTACTTTGAGTTAGCAGTACGATTCTTAGGATACATTCATCGCAAAACTATCATCTTATGGAAGTAACACAGACACAATTTTTTCAGCGCTAAGGAAAACATTTATTTCAATGCAACATCAATATGAATTTTGAATAGCATGAGCGAGTGTGAATGTTTCAAAATTAAAATAATTGTCTTCCAGAGGAAGACTGCTTAATTGGACAAAACAGGTATTGGCAAAAGTCGATGTATGTTATCATATGGCTCCCAAGAGAATTCATCCACAGGGGGCCAATATAATCTGTCTCCTTTCCGCAGCATAAATTGGAGAAGGTATTCACCCCCACAAACTTCCTTGATCTGAAAAGGAGAGAGCATCTATGAAACAACTCTCATTGTGTAAAATAACATCTTTGATAATGATTACATTGATTGATTCTGAAAAGTTTAGATGAAACAGAATCATTAATACTATGTTCGTAAAAAGACAACAAAACAGCGCCGTATCATGTGTCCGTTTATAAATTCATAATACGAACATCATCCATAGAAAATTTACAGTTTCTTAAAATAATTCATAATAACCAATCAGTTTTCTTTTTTTTAAATCGAACATCTATAGGCTAAAAATTACCCTCAGTGTCAGAAATGCAAATTTAAACTTTTAGAATAATGTTTCCGTACGTTCGTTACGTCAGACACGACAAACAACTCTTGCGGTCTCAGTGTAAAGTCGACCAACAGGCAAGAACCCGGGGTTAAAATTCTCGAAGTTGACAAACATGAGTAAGAATATGTCGCAAATAACTCATTTATGTATTTTCTAGTATGCATAAACGTAAAATAAACAGTACTTACGAATTTTTCTGCATCAGTTAACGACGAATCATGTTCGTAACGAAATCATCGTTTTGTGGACACTGTATTTACCGCCATCGCTATCCCACAATGCAAATATGTGGGCGAGTTCAATTACACATAGGGAGTTCAGCATCGGTGACGTAATAGAATAGAAATCGAAATACATCATGTGAATCTCGATCGTACTAGCAACCAGGTGATTTATGTTCGTAACGAATCGGACTCCAAAAGTAACCATGAAAATCGTTTGAAAAATAAAATAAGTAACACAATCACAATTGGCTTGGTATTCATTTACTGAGTTAATAACGACATGAAATATGCAAACAACACGTGATACGGTAAATAAATTCTCGTCATGAAATATTAAGAGGCATCATATTTTTTCTTCATTTTCGGACACGACAGGCTACGAACGTAATATTAATTTCAGTAATGTATTTTCTAATTCGTTTCAAGGGTGGCATTTATGTTATTTTCAGAGCATTATATAACACAATCATATTATTCAAAAACATACTTATCATATGCCTCTAAGCTTATTAAATCTCTAATCTATCATTTAAAGATCCTAAGAAAATTTATGTAACATTTTTCAATGGAAAAAAAGTTGGTTCATGGACTTTGATTTTTTTTTTCTAAAGTGAAAACAATTAAAAAAAAAAAAAGAAATATATTTTATTATCAGTACACATTCCTGAGAGCTGAATAAAAGGTGTTTGGCAATTTTTCAGCTCCATTTTACTTTTATACATTGGGTTTAATGAGGATATTAAGAATTTACCCAAAACCAAAAACATACTTAATTATAAATGCACATTGGATTTCTGTAGTACTGATGGAGTTATCTCCCTGCGTCCACTATAATGCTCCAAAACTAGCATACAAATCAAAGTACTGAAAAGTACTAAAGCTAACTACATAAATTCTGTTTGAAATGTTAAAAGAGGAGGAACAACAGGGAAAGAAATTCATGCATTTTTCTTTGTTTTCACATTACGGAAATAACAGATGTGGATGGGAAACAATGTCCTAAAACTGTTAACCATGTTAAAATATAAACTGTGTTTTTTTCCCAGCGCTTTCTCAATTTTTGTTGCATAGTTAAATGTATGAACTTTGCGAAAATAGCACTTGCCTAAAGTTAAAATTCTTGTGTTAACGTAAAAAAAAAAATACTTTTTGATGGCCTATACAAAAAATATCGACTCTCCTCCTTTCGGTCTTCAGACACATGCGCACATACGGTAAAACAATGCAGCATGTCGTGCAGTGAGAGAAGGTTAAATGGATATATCCAGAATTTTGTCAGATTCTGCGAGAAAAGGGGTAAAAATAGAATGAGATAAAACTCATACGTGAACTAAAATTTACTTCGGAATCAGTATAAACGTTGGAAAACAAAGAAACGCGTGAAGGACTCAGTGACAGATCTAGGATTTCCGAAGGGGGTGTGTGTATGAAAGTCAAATATTAGCCAAAGTACTCAATCATTTTGGGTGCCAAATCTGGAGTTTTACTCACAATTTGTAATGAAAAAAGGGAGGGGGTCTTGGTCCCCTCTAAATCTGCCATTGAGACAAGCCACGAAGACGCTCTTTTAAAAGTAAGTGCTATTTTTATCTGAAGACGACACGTGTTGGTTGTAAGAGCATAGGTCAATAGGAACATGGAAGGGGTTTTGTTAAAATAATGATTTATAATATAATCATTTAATTATAAGAAGCAAGGAATAATTTCATACTTGAAAGGCGAGTGGGGACCCCCTAGGGGGTATTTAATTAAACAATTTTCTAAACAACACCTTTGCTGTCATTGAAAGTCACGTGATATAAATAAGCATTCAAAGGTCTGAGTCAACATGAAGAAACCTCTGAATTTCGGATGATCTTCAAAGCGCAGTTGAGAGCAAATTGATGCATCCAAAGTGTTCAAAATTTTCAGCATCGATATGATATTTATCAATACGTGTTTTAAACAAGAGGCCCACGGGCCTTAACGGTCGCCTGAGTATCATAGCCCATACAGGGATTTTCATATTTGCATTTAAGGCTCAATATAAAGTCCTTTGGGCACATGTTTTTGATCTTTCAAAATATGCACACAATTCCTATTCATTTACAGAAGAAGAAAAAATGGAAGTTTGAAACATATAAATCATTTTGACATTCCCTAACACAACCCCCCTATCTCACATGACTATCATAGTAGAAAAAAATAAATATTTTCATACATTTTTATTGTGCAGCCATATTGGCCCTGCCCAAGGGCCTGAACCCCTGATCCAGGAGCCTTGAATTTCACCAATTTAGTACAGACCTTCATGTCAAGCAAGTAAGAAAAGAACAAAGTTCTGAACAAAAAGAAAAATACACATTATTTACATTTACCAAGAAGCAAGTGCCACAAATATTAATATCAAAACACACCAACATAATAAGAAGGGCTATGAAACACTTTACATCCATTTCCAGAAACCATTTAGATGTACTTTTAAGTATGTATCTTTATGACTTGTACTAAAGTTCAGTACGCAATCTCACCGGCAGCAATCAAAATATTAATGAAGAGTTATCAAACTCATTATTAATTACAAAAATGTTGATATCAATTCAAAATCAGGTTGGAGAGAATATGACTCACAACAAGCCATAAATTTAGGAAGTTATCAAAAAAGATATTCATTACACAAGTGCAAAATTGATAAATTTAAATGTGAATGCAGCTTACCAACAAGAGTGGAAAGAACTCATTTGTTAACATGAAAGTTATAAAGTTCATGTTACAAGTGCAAGGGGACATACCAACAACATTTAAAAAAAACATACTGCAAAACTCAACAAACAGGAGGCCCGTGGGCCACATCGCTCACCTGAGTCACATTGGCCCATATCTGAAGACTTTCCATATATATTTGCACGTAAAACCTTAGTCCCTATTATGGCCCCAACCTAACCTGGAGGCCATGATTTTTGCAAACTTGAATCTACACAATGTCAGAAAGCTTTCATATAAATGTCAACTTCTTTGGCCCAATGGTTCTTGAGAAGAAGATTTTTAAAAGATTTTCCCTATATTTGTATGTAAAACTTTGATCCCCTATTGTGGCCCCATCCTACCCCTGGGGGCCAGGATTTGAACAAACATGAAACTGCACTATGTCAGAAAGTTTTCATGTAAATATCAGCTTTTCTGGCTCAGTGGTTCTTGAGAAGATTTTTAAAGATTTTTCCTATATATTTGTATGTAAAACTTTGATCCCCTATCGTGGCCCCATCCTACCCCCGGGGGCCATGATTTGAACAAACTTGAATCTACACTATGTCAGAAAGCTTTCATGTAAATATCAGCTTTTCTGGCTCAGTGGTTCTTGAGAAGAAGACTTTTAAAAAAATGTCCTATATATTTGTATGTAAAACTTTGATCCTCCTTTGTGGCCCCATCCTACCCCCAGGGGCCATGATTTGAACAAACTTAAATCTGCACTATGTCAGAAAGCTTTCATGTAAATATCAACTTTTCTGGCTCAGTGGTTCTTGAGAAGAAGATTTTTACAGATTTTTCCTATATATTTGTATGTAAAACTTTGATCCCCTATTGTGGCCCCATCCAACCCCCGGGGGCCATGATTTGAACAAATTTGAATCACTATGTCAGGAAGCTTTCATGTCAGAACTTCTGGCTCAGTGGTTCTTGAGAAGATATTTAAATGACCCCACCCTATTTTTGTGATTATCTCCCCTTTGAAAGGGACATGGCCCTTCATTTGAACAAACTTGAAAGCCCTTCACCCAAGGATGCTTTTGGCCAAGTTTGGTTAAAATTGGTCCAGTGGTTCTGGAGACGAAGTCGAAAATGTAAAAAGTTTACAGACAGACGGACAGACAGGTGGAGAACAGGCGATCAGATTAGCTCACTTGAGCTTTCAGCTCAGGTGAGCTAAAAATGTTCATATGGCACACAAAAACACAACCAATATCTACATACATCATACTTCAATCCTCTACGAGTTTCATAAAACAAGAGGCCCACAGGCCTTATCCGTCACCTGATTACTAGTTAAAAGTATCACTAGTCCACAGGCCTTATCGGTCACCTGAGTACTAGTTAAAAGTATCACTAGTCCACAGGCCTTATCGGTCACCTGAGTACTAGTTAAAAGTATCACTAGTCCACAGGCCTTATTGGTCACCTGAGTATTAGTTAAAAGTATCACTAGTCCACAGTCCTTATCGGTCACCTGAGTACTAGTTAAAATTATTACTAGTCCCAAGGGCTATGAAACCTAGAACAAAAATTCCTGTTCTGAATATCTACAAACCTAAATTCTAATGTTCAGCAACTGTATAAAACAAGGCGTGTTCATAAAACTTCAATGTCCTTAAAAGTGTATACACTGATGAACGGCTTTACATAATAAAATATATGTATTAACTTTAAACGATATGACCAGTTTGGACCCGTACTAGAGTCAAATCCCAAGGGTTGCGAAATTCACCATTTTTTGTACATCCTTTTCTTCCTAAATATACATTTAGAATTTATACGATATCAGCAAACTTAAAGAAATCCTTCAACCCTTAACCCCTAGGATCATGAAATTTACAATATTGGTAAAGGACTACATATTCCTTCTAAATATCCATTTAGTTTCAATTTAGTATCAATGACGTTAAAGAAGATATCATTTACATGTTTTGCACATATACACTATATATATACAAAGTTTGATCCCCGCCCTAAAGTCAGAACCACTTCCTTGGGGATCATGAAAGTTACAATTTGGCAGAGGCCTTCCTGCTCCATATCACTTTGTATTTGGTTTTTCTTATAGATAAGCAGGTGTAGAGAAAAAGATTTTTGTTTTTGGCAGTGTTTGTCCCACTCCTGAGACCCCAGGGATGTAGGAGTCCTGAAATTTTCAATTTATGTCCCCCTTGTCCCAAAGATGCTTCATACCAAATTTGAAAATAATTGGAATGGTAGTAATCAAAAAGAAGTTAAAAATTTCTTTTGTTCACACCTCTAATAACTGACCATTTTGGCCCCACCGTGATACCAAAATCCCTACCCCTGAGATTATCAAATACAATTTTGGTAAAGGACTACCTCTTTCTAAATATCAATTTGGTATCAATAGCACTAAAGAAAATGTTGTTTAAGTGTTTTACACTATATACTAAATTTGGCCCCGCTCTGGAGTCAGAACCCCTACCCCAGAGACCATGAAATTTACAATTTGGCAGAGGCCTTCCTGCTCTTCATTATGATGCAGTTAGGTTTTCTTACATGTGTGCGGTTGTAGAGAAGTATATTTTTGAAAATTGGTCAATTTTTGCCCCGCCTTTAAGGCTTCAGGGGTGCTGGAGTTCTGGAATTCGCAATTTATGTCCCCCTTGTCCCAAAGATCTTTCATACGAAATTTGAAAATAATTGGAATAGCAGTTATCAAGAAGAAGTTAAAAATGTTCAATTGTTAACGCACGACGGACTACAACCAATTTGCAATAGGATATATGCAATAAATCTATTCAAGAACAGAAATATACTTTAAAAAAAAAAAAGATTCACCATTCTATAAGCCGTTTTGTACCCGGCCAAAAATGAATGATAATACATATACAACTTCAAAACTGGCTTAATAAAAGAGACTAGCAAGTATGTAACTCATGGGTTTATTATCATGCAGTGTATCATGATTTGTAAAAAAAAAAAAAAAAAAAAAAAAAAAAAAACCATTTTGTACCCAAGTACAATTTCTCACATTTTCTTAAAACAAAGCTGTAATATTTTCTCGTGTAATGATTTCAGTCACATCAAACAAGGACATCCTGTACATGTTTCAATCTGTCACATTTTCTATATTCATGTAACCTATAAAGCCCCTTTCACACATTTACGGATGAGACGCCGTATTATCCCGGATCGTCAATCCGTGATGTTCCGTGACAATCCGTCATCACCATGTGCATCCGGCGGCGTCCGGGACCATCCGGCTTGATCAAACCAATCCGAGAAAAACTTGAACGTGTTTGATTTTTTTTCAGGATCGTCCCGGAAGAAAACCCTCCGTATTGATCCGTGTAGGTTCCATGTACCTCCGTGTATCAACCGAGATGTCCCTGTAGCCACAGAAATATATGTGTGTAAAGTCTGGGGTCCTCCGTGCACGAAACTTTTTGTGCTGAAAAAAAAACCCAGATGTCTACGGATTGTTCCCGGAAATACAGGGACAGTCACGATAAATGCAGAAGAGAAAAACCATGATAATCCGTTGACATCCGCGTGTCTCCGTGAAACAACATTGGAAGGATCGACAGAAACCGTGATCTTCCGTACGCCCCGGCACCAACCGGGATTATTTCCTGGGACGTACGGGTACTTATCGTGGTTACCCATAGAGGAACCGGAGTTTTACGTGTCTGTATCGTGATAAGACCGTGTTGACGCCGGCATTACAGCGTCAAAGAACCCAAAGATGCCGGTGCACCCCGGATGACTAGAATTTTGTATCCGGCGTCGACTGGCTCCTGATCCGTGAATTCTCATCAAGTTTAAAGGTTTTTCTCAAAAACTGTTTCAAGTTTCTACTTTGAATCTCATGCACGTGCATATACATTGCAAAACATAGATTCTGATTATTCAATAAATTCTTTGAAATAATTTTAAGACTCTCCTTAAAATAATGTGCTTAACATTCAGATTCCTCTGAAAATCTCTGCCTATGCTGTTATTACAATAGGTTCCCAGTTCCCACATTTCCTCAATACACATAATTTGTTATAAAGATGATAGATATTTAATAAACACTTCAATATATCTCATATAATATATACCTATCTCAATTTTGCTATACATGTACATATAATATCTCGATCTTTTATGATAGGAGTTAGCTATGCATAAATAAAAAAACACATCGTACTTGGAATTCAATAAGTTGGACTGGGCAGCTACGCTAGTGAATGTACAGGTAGGTAGCAGGGGACAGTTTCGCATTATAGGTCAATTTTCTTAAAACAAGGAAATCTTAATATTTGAAGTGATATTACATGTGTAAAAATGAATGCAATAATTTTATGATACATGTGAAATGTCGCTGAGTGCTTAATGAAAAGGGGGATATGCAACATGTAGGTGTCATCCTTTCTAACTTATAGATGGGTACAAATACGAAACTAAGACACGTGGTCAGTTGATCAAGAGTAGTTAATTGTATCTTGTTTATTTCACTATGGAGACGTCACCACCATTACCGGCGAAGGGCTGCAAAATTTAGGCCTATGCTCGGCACTTATGACCATTGAGCAGGGAGGGATCTTTATCGTGTCACATCTGCTGTGATACAGGACCTCGGTTTTAGCGGTCTTATCCGAAGGACCGCCCCATTTAGTCGCCTCTTATGTCAAGCAAGGGGTACTGAGGACCTATTCTAAACCGGATCCCCACGGGACCAGTTGCTTAAGAAATTCAGGTGAAAACATGCATGGTCCAGCAAAAGGTCTGTAGCTGAGAGGGAAGGTGGATGACCTTATATGAAGGTGGATATCTAAGAAGGACAGATTGCAAAATCCGAGACCCCGTGTCACAGCAGGTGATCCCTCCCTGCTTAAAGGCCATAAGCCTAAATTTTGCAGCCCTTCACCGACAATGGTGACGTCTCCATATCAATGAAAAATTATCGAGTGGGATGTTAAACAATATAAATTAAAATAAAATCAATAGATACCAACATGTTTGGTGACATCAATAGACAATTGATTTGTCTGTGTCCCGGGACCGGAACCCAGTTGAACATTTGTGGGACGAGCTACATGTAGGTAGACGTTTGCACAGCCACCATCCTCCGCCTCAGAATCCACAAGAAAGTGGAAGGAGTGGCAGAACATCCCCTGAAGGACCATTCGGAGTGTCCGTCTGTCCACGACACGTCGTCATCAACGCTAATGGTGGACATACCCGATATTAGTGACAAAAATAACATTTTGACGCACCCCCTCTTAACTTTCATTTCAATTGTAGATTCTCAGAGAATAACAAAGTAGTTAAAGGTTTAAAGGATATTAAACATTAGTTTCCATAGATTGATCACTAGCTGTTCTTCATCTCTGTCTTTACATCGAGCTGGTTATCTTCTTTATTAAAGTTCTTAAGGAAGCCTGAGCGCTTTTTGTCGCTACATTTGTACTTTCGTTTTACGGGTTTCCGGATAACCGCTACCTATCGACAGACTTGTCCACCAAACAATAAAATCAACAAGTGTAGAGGTTTTTTTTGTTTTTTGTTTTGGTTTTTTTTTTTTTTTTTTAAAGTTTGCCGTATTTCGCAGCTCTATCAACACTGATTAAGGCCTCTCTATGAAAACAAAGAAAGGAAGATTTTCAGTGTGTTTAATAGAATATGATTTTTTTTAAAAGACTCTAATAATGAAACAAGGTAAACGTGTGAATCGCTCAATATTTTCAAAAAAATATTCTTCCACAAGTAGCTGATACAAGTGTGTTAGAAATGAACATGGATAAAAACATGAAAACACTGTAATAGTTTAGCCATATATCATATAACGTATCTATAAAAGTCCGATATATATGCAGTTTGATGAAAAAGATGAATAATTGTTATTAAAATGTGAGCAATTTGTAAGGAAATGACAATTTGTCCTTAAAGAATAGAATAATTTAACCACTGAAGTGTAGGGAAAATGCAAAATCTTTAAGCTAAGCTGATACAAATAGTCTAAATACAGTAATGCAATGTTTAGCATAAACCGAGGTGGTAGTAATAGGTGGACGGATTACACCTCGTATGCTGTTACAAGACTAGTGAACTTCATTTTGTCGTATACTGTTAAATCTAAAACAAGTGAACTTCATTTTGTTGACAGGTCTCATTATTTCTATGTACTTCTTAGCTTTATTACTGTATTAATTTGTCCCATCAAGTAAACAAATTCCTAGAACACAAACAAACAAAACTGAGAACAACGAGTGTTTCATTTTAATGCAAGGTGAAGATAACGAACAGTGGTCAATCTCATAACTCCTACAAGCAATACAAAATAGATAGTTGGGCAAACACGGACCCCTGGACACACCTCAAACTGGGAGGGGGGAGGGTCATTCTTTGCTCCAGGGCTTCAATTTATAACTTTCAAGCTTACATGCATTAATATTTTCTCATTCACTACTACACAGTACTATCAAAAATAGTGGAGGGGCCATTCTCGCAATATATCTTCATTTGCATGCATGAAAATAACAGTTAATGTTCATTCTCAGTAAAAAGGGTTGGCCAGTCGCCTCCGAAAAACATTGATATGTGCCTGCAGCGTTCTTGGTACTTATGGTGGGTTTCATAAAACTTCAATGTAACAACAGGTACTTGTCACATCAATGCATACCACAAAGTCAATAACACATCACTAAAAAACTTTCCTTGCTCTATTTTGCATACTTCCAAATAATCTTTTATCTGTATTTTCTCTGACTTTCCATAGATCTGCATGAAACATGCAATTGGATTTCTCATACTAATTAACGAAGTTGTATTTACAGTAAGTCATAATTTCATTATTATCTTCATCAGAAATGATTCCGACACGAAAATATTTTTAAATCTCCACTCAGGAAGTCTTGGCTTATATCTTCTGATGACATGTAAAATCCCATAACGTACGAACAGCTTTGGTTTTTTTGAGTAACTAAAAATAGCGTACAGCGTCTTCAATTCAAAATTTTTATTTTGTTAACAAAGCAATATTTTCAAGATTTTTTGGTAGTAAACATCGTATCAATTTATTGTGATAATAAAACAATGAGACTTTATTTTTCAACACAACGAATATACAATCTTCATTCTGTGCGGTATCGGTACATAGCACTTCGTGGTATAAAACGGAAAATCCATGTTTTGTTGCAGTTTTCGGCGATAAGAGGCAACGAATGCAATCATGTCATACATGGTTTTTAAGTTGAATGATTGTACAATACAACGGTAGTAAATACATTTACATAGCATATTCCCTGGAAGCTCAAAAGGACGACATTCTCAGGGGGTGCCATTTTGTGTCATTTGAAGCTAGGTACCTTGTGTTGTTATTAGTATACAGAGGTCATAAGTCATTTACAGAAACAAGTGCCTGTGATAAGATCCATTGAAAATCTTGTTAAATTGTTAATTCGTACGTAGATTAGATCACCGAAAAATTATCTCCCTTGGGTAGAATGGCCTTTTAACCAATGGAAATTTAGAAAATTTTAACATCTTGCATTTTCTACCAATCACAACAGAGAGGAAGTGCACAGTCCGAAGAATATAAATCACTTCACTATACCTCTGGTCGGCGCAGGTTTCTATGACCCGGAATGCCTTGCACAGACCGGTTTGTGACACCCCCTACAGCTGATGACGTCTTGATGTGAGGGAAGAATTATCGAATGTACGTAAAACAATTAAACGAAAATCCATAATAACTTTGGCAGCATTTTTGTCCCAATCCTCTTCCAAGAAAATGGGGACTGTTGATTGTTTTTCATCCCGTCGAGAATTTTTCACTGATATTGAGACGTCACCAGCTGTAGGTGAAGTACCACAAATTTAGACCTATGCTTAGCACTCAGGACCATCGCAGTGAGGGTTCTTTATCGTGCCAACGCCTTAAAATTTGGCATTGAACCCAGGTAGGCCGAGTCAGCCATTTCTGTTCCGTCCATTCAACAGACATGTACCGAGTAAGCAGTAAACAGTCTTCACGTAGTTGCTCAGTAAGAATTGTTCCAGGAATGCGTTATTATCCAGTGAGTCAACGTTCACCAACTTTCACTGATCCTTTGCCTCAATGTCAACCATCTTGTTTCAATGTCGATAGTTCATTATATCATTCATGCATTTTACAAGTTTTAGACTGGCCGGGTTTAGCAGTTTTTATTCCTTTTGCTGTCGATATCGATTACAACACTCAAGGGTCTTGCTTGAAGTCAACTTTCGCAAACTCTTAAGATCGTTTTACGGACCTGGTTAATACACCCTGCCGTTGGGGTCAACTGCTGACTGATGTGTTTCATACCAATTTTTAGGCCGTTCTTTACACACTAATTTTGGCTAAGGGTTGATCCATTTATATGTATATATATAGGGCTCACGGCGAATGTGAATAGTCGACAGTGGATGGTTACTCCTCCTAAACATTTGGTCGCACCCGCCATGAGCCCTTTATCTCGATCTCGGATTATTCAGTTTACCCGATCGAGATATATGGCTCACGGAGGATGTGACCGGTCGACAGGGGATGTTTACTCCTTTTAGATACCTGATCCCTTCTGATTTTTTTTGTGGGAGTTATGAGAATAATCACTGTTTATTATCTTCACCTTTTCATGTAGTGTGTAGGAAAATACAACGAGATTTGAATATGATTTATCGACATCATCATGTTGGTATAAAGCCAAACTAATCGTAAACAACCTACTACAAACAAATGGGATATAATAATAAACAAGAAACTCATTGATGTTTTAAAACGGATAACTGACGGACATCTTTGAAAATCTACCTTCTGACTCCTCGAATTAACGTGAAATCTTGCATTTCCGAATTTTTTTTTTTTTTTCCCTGCTAGGGATAAAATAAAAAGACACTAAAACAAAACATTTGGGGAAAAGTATTGTTTAAGTGAAAGAGTGACTAGGTGAATTTAAAATCCTCAAAACTGCCTTCAACAGTGTAATAAATCTTGATGGTATTGACAATAATGCAAGGGATGGTTTTATGTGTCAAGAGTACCGCAAACGGTACACAATACGCCCGTGAAAATGTTTACATAGGGTGCTTTTCTTAAGCCATAATTTGTAGAACTTTGCTTCAGGTAGTATCAGGCTGTGACATACTTTCTTCAGTGTTCTTTGCATTGTATGAATAAAGGGTCTTGGCTTAAAACTGACAAGAGGTAGATAGACAAACCAAGAGTTCTGTGTGTAAAATATTTCCCTAAATTTGACTGATTGTATATTGTTTAACGTCCCTCATGATAATTTTTCACTTATATGGAGACATCACCATTACCGGTGAAGGGCTGCAAAAGTTAGGCCTATGCTCGGCGCTTATGACCTTTGAGCAGGGAGGGATCTTTATCGTACCACAGGACCTCGGTTTTTGCGGTCTCATCCGAAGGACCGCCCCATTTAGTCACCTCTTACGACAAGCAAAGACCTATTCTAACCCGGATCCCTACGGGACCCCATTTGACCAAGTTCAAAAGCCTGTAAATATTTAAATCATCAAAGAAAATTAAAAATTGTTGAGAATCAAAATCCTTGCACTATGCACATCTTCAAGTTATTTACAAAGACCCTAACTGTGAAAGGACTTAAAAGGACAAACCATATGCATATCCTCAATATAATACTTCCTCTAAATGGACTAAGTTCGACAACCTGTAATTTTCTCATAAATTGAAGAAAATCACAATCCTTGCCACATGCATATCTTCAATATCCATACAAACACTCTGTAAAACAAGACGGTCCTCACTTGAAAACTGTGGGAGGAGTTTGCTGGACAAATTATGTACCCTCCATATGACAATAATTTTCAAATAAAAGGGCAAAACTCCTGCAAGAGAGATCGAAATGGATCAAAATTGCAACATGATCTAGAGTGATCTACAAAGAAGCTACATAGCAAGTTTCAGCCCGATATGTGACAGAGAAATGAAATTAGAAACAGAAAACCTCGGAACGGACGGACAGACAGACGGATGGACGTACAGACCTTGCTGTACCATAATACATCCCGTTTAAAGATGGGGATATAAAAATGGTCTAGATTAAATAATGAAATATCTTTAACAGAAGTTTCCCCAGTCCTCAATCCTTATTAATTCTATGAGGATGTGACTTTACATCCTCTAGTGCTAACCAACAGTGTTCGCTATCCATTTAATTTTGCGAGATTGAATGCATTTCATCTTTGTTAGCGAGCTGATAGCTTCAAGTAATATTCGATTGTAGTATCCCTCAGCTACTGAGGGTGCTTTTTTCTTCATGCCTTTGATTTTCCCCATGTCCTCTTATAATTTCAGCACATAGTAGAAATAAGTAGGGAGAAAACAAGTCCCCTTGTCTACCCCCTTTACTTTCTTCTTGATAGATTTCCATTTTAAGTTATTCTTGCCGCAATAGTTTTAAAAGATATATGGAAAAAAGCAAATATATTCCTGAGAACCTCCAACTTTTCTGTTATTTCTTATAAGTGGGTAGTCCACGCCACCTGCAATAATATTTGTTAAGTGACATGTAAATGGACCATGGATATTGGGTCTGCAGAAGAAATGTCCTTATTCTACAAATACCGCGCTTTTTAAACAATTCTACCATTTTATGTCTTATTTCTAAGCATTATTCCAACGCGAATATTTTAATGAATATAACTTACAGAAAGTACATAAAATTTACTATATAGAATATACAACATTTCATTTTATCCCGCGTCCATTTAGGAAAACGAAAAGATACTTAATGTCCAAATAAATGTCCCATGTGATTTTGTCGCGCAATGACGCGACGTCAATGTACACAACCTACGTCTAGCTAAAACGTAAAATGTTGCTTTTATTATTTTTGAATGATCTAAATTAAAATGATTTTTAAAAATAGTATACAAGGTATTTAAGCTATAGCATGTATATCTCATAGATATGTTTTGCTCTAGATCTGGTACATATACTTTAATTGACTTTATCAAATGACAATTGTACAGACTACATTTTGTTGCATGTACTACTGTGTCATCGTCGCAAACCACGGGTTATTGTTTCATTCTATTTCACAAACGTTTGCGACGATGTACTGTATGTATGCATATAAAAATTCAGCATTGAACAGATACACTTACGGTGTGTAAAACGTTGCAATATTATACAAATCTTGATTTATATACGAAACTCTTTAATCATATTCGATAATCTTGTTATTCATATATGAGAAAATTTTAATTATATTCGATAATCTTAATATTTATATGCGAAAATTTTGATTTATATTCGATAATCTTGTTATTTATTTACATTTGGTAACCTTGTTATTTATATTCGATAATTATATAAATCTCGATTTATATTCCATAATATTTGATTCGTATTTGATAATGTTGATGTACACATGCTAGATGTACGCATGGATTTAGTCATTATTGATTGTAGGTGAAATGCATAATTTCAAAAATTGATAAAAGAATTAGCTTCATTGACCATGACCTGACCTCGGATGTCTTAAATTTAACTAGAGGAGCTACTCTGCTAAAATTAAACTTCTTTTTTTTTATATTTATTTTTTTTTTAAACATACACACAGTATATATATACATACATTCTGCAAAGAAACTTGTACAAAATGTTTATAAGAACTATCAAAGGTATATGTATATATTATTTTCTGAGAGAGAGAGAGAGAGAGAGAGAGAGAGAGAGAGAGAGAGAGAGAGAGAGAGAGAGAGAGAGAGAGAGAGAGATGAATTCAGTCATTATTTAATATATTTTAAAAGGGTACATATATATTTAAATTTATAAAAAAGATAATTTTTAAACAAAAAACAAAAAAAATAAACAACAACAGCAAACAAACACTCAATGAAATAATTGATTCCAGCGGTTCCAGCAGGTGTCAAACAAATCTTTTTCACCATTTTTATATGCAATATGTCTTTGAGTTTCATAAAATGTGTTCATTAGCGATATCGCAACATTTACATTCAGTGTCTTCCCTTTACACCTCATAGTATAGATATAATATTTCAGCCAAAGAACAAGATTATTTTGTATAGTTTTCTTTTCATCCAAAAAATCCAAAAATAAAATTATTTTTTGTTATTGATATTTGAAGATTGGTCTTATGTTCAAAACAAACTTCAAATTCTCTTAAGAAATGCTGAACACTATCACATTCCCAAAAACAAATGTTCAATTGTTTCTTCTTCTATCTGACAGAATGTACAATTCTTATCATCTCTAATTTTGATTTTGAATAAGTATGAGTTTGAAGCTAAAATTTTGTTCAGAATTCTGTATTGAAACCACTGCAGTTTACAATTACTTGTAACTTTAAAGGGCAGTCTGAAGATCATTTTCCATTCTGTGTCATTTAATTCAAATATTTCATTCCACTTTCTTTTACCAGTAGGTTCTGTGCAGTTTTGATTGAGAAGAGTATAAAATTGTCTTGATTTTTTTGCATCGTAGAAGAGTGTATATACTCAACATAATCAGAGGGTTTGTTAATTTAATTAATTTTTTATCAAACTTGACTTTTTTCATCCATGCTTTAATAGCATTTATGACACTCATATATTCTAAAAATTTGATTTTTACTTTTGGATAAATGTTACAGAAAGATTCATAAGTCAGGAACAAACCCTCTTCATCAATAAGGTCATTAAGGTATTTAATATTATTGAGAAACATGGATTTATTAAGAAATGCTTTCCCACCCACAAGAAAGTTAGAATTGTAAAATATTGGAGTATCTACTGTTACTGTAAATGGATTTTGTTTAAGCTGTAGCTCAATCCAAGAATCAAATACATCAACCCAAAATTTGTTTTTCAGCGATGTCTTTATGTTTTTTATGTATTCTATTCCACATGTAGTAACTTTATTAAGATCTAAATTTGGTATAAAATTATGTAAACCCCTATCTGAAAAAAGGAGTTGTCTCATCCAAAACAATTTTAAAGAGGCTATAAAAGCCTTTACATTGATCATTTTTAACCCACCATCCTCATATTGCTTTACGATTACCTCTTTTTTAATTCTATGTTGAGAATGGCTCCACAAGAAAGAAAAGAATAGTTTATCTAATTCTTTACAATAGCTGTCATCAGGATTTGGAATTGCCATAAAAATATGATTTAATAGAGGCAAGACCAGAGTTTTGATAACAGTAATTTTTCCTATTGGTGTCAAATGTCTTTTCTCCCATTGATTTAAGATTGATTTTATTCTGCTTAGCTTTGGCTGATAATTTAGTTTTGACATGTTCTGTAATTCTACATCAAAATTAATTCCAAGTAGAGTAAACTTACAAGTCCCCCAATTCAAGTGAAAGTCTTTAGAAAGGGTATCCTGACTATATTTTTTTGATCCAATCCATACTGTATTGGTTTTTGAAAAATTAACTTTTAGTCCTGACATTTCAGAGAAGTGTCGCAATACTTTTATTGTTTCTAGAAGAGATTCCTTGCTACCATCAAGTATAATTGATGTATCATCGGCTAGTTGTGAAATTTTCTTTTCATTGTTATTTATAGTTATACCTTTAATACTTTTATTTTCTCTTAATTGTATAGCTAAAATTTCTGCGCAAAGAAGAAAAATATAAGGTGATAAGGGATCACCTTGTCTACATCCTCTTTGAATGTTGAAAGATGCCGAGAGATTGCCACCTTGGTTAATAGTAGATATGATGTTATGATAGAATAATTTCACCCATTCATGAATATCAGGTCCAAACTTAAAATAAGTTAAGGTCTTTTGTATAAAATTCCATGAGAGGGTATCGAAGGCTTTCTCAAAGTCAATAAGTAATAAAAGACCTGGGATTTCTTCTTCTTCAGTATACTGCATAATATCATAAATTAGTCGAGTATTTTCTACTATATACCTATTAGAAATGAAGCCAGTTTGATCAGGATTGATAAGTTTATCCAAGTAAATCTTTAATCTATTTGCAATGGTACCAGAAGCTATTTTATATATAGTGTTCAGAAGTGTAATTGGACGCCAGTTTTTAAGATAGTGTCTTGGTTTGTCTCCTTTAGGTAAAAGTGTAATAATTCCATGTCTCTATGTTATTGACAGAGTGCCATTTTCATATGCATAGTTGATAGACCTTACAACAAATGTACCAAGGTATTTCCAAAAAACCTTAAAAAACTCAGCTGAGAACCCATCAGAGCCTGGTGATTTATTTGCTTTCATTTTACTTAGTGTTGTAGAAGACTCCTTCAATGTAATTTTACCTTCTAAAAGCATAGATTCCTCTCTGGATAACTTGGGAATATCCTCATACTTTAATTCCGAATTTAAGTCAACTATGTTTATTTCCTGGTTAGGTATTGAATATAAATTGTCATAAAATTGCTTTGTTTCATCCAATATTTGAAAATTAAAATTAAACTTTAATAAATATACAGCACTACCAGCCGTGAGACATTTGGCCTGAATTGAATAGTTGACCTTGCCCTAATATGCTGAATAAACCCAGTAGCTATGTCGAAGCTTGGGTGACTGCCCTGTAATCCCCCATAGGCTGCTTAGCTAGCTGGATTAACAAGAGTGATACAAATTTGAATATTTATTAATCGTAATCAGAAACAGGGTGCAAATTGACATATATGTCGGAAAGGGTCGCGTGCAATTTTTTGTGGGGAACTGGGGAGGCGGCCAGTTTGACTACCAACGTAGGGGCAACACAGGGGGCCCTATGTGGACATAGGTGCCTGGACCTGAACGGGTGGTCACGTTCTAAGGGGGAGGAGATCTCTGCGCATCTCAGCTGTCTCCTGCGTGCTACCTGGTTTAAAGAGCAAGTACAGAGCAAACTGTGGACCCTCCTACAGTTTCCAACATGCACCAGCCTGTAGCATTCCCTAGGAGGTGGATGTGAGCACAGGCACCAGAACGGTGGATATATATAGCGTGTTAGATCTTATGTACCCCCCCTTCCAATGAATGAAATATATATACATAAGTCACATATTAAATGAATTGAATGTCAAAATCTTGTTAGAGTATCAGTGACGTGTTGAACAACCTCACTGTTGTATTTAGGACCCAGGTGATCTCTGGCGGGTGTGAGCGATTGCCCCTGGAATATTTCGCCCACATGCGTTGGTACTCCAGAAGAGTAGAGGAAGCCTCTCTCTCTCTCTCTCTCTCTCTCTCTCTCTCTCTCTCTCTCTCTCGTAGAGTAAAATAAAAAAAATTCGCATATGAATATCAAGATTTCTCACATATAAATCAAAATTTCCGTCCGCATATAGATATCAAGATTTCTCACATATAAATCAAAATTTCCGTCCGCATATAGATATCAAGATTATCGAATACAAATCAAGATTTCCGCATATGAATAACAATATCATTAGATCAAAAGTTCAACATCTGACAAAAAAATCTAAAGTCACACGGTTTTCACGAGACCACCCCTTCAAAACTAAATATGATATATATTGAAACTAACCGATTCGCAAGTAAAACATACGAGTATAAATAACACTCTGTATACCTTTTCTACTGTTTATTCAGAAATGAAAGTGAACATTAAAACGTTAAAATGTAATATAATTATTTAGAAGTTTTTAACTCTCACTTCAACTCACCGTGGTTATTATTATTATTCATTTATAAAGCGCAAAACTACATATACTTTCTATGCGCTGGTTGTTGTTTGTTTTTTTTCACTAGAGCGTGATCGATGTAGATCGATGACAGAAACGTACGGGAGTTTTTACCCCCCCCCCCCCCTCCCCCTTCCGTGTTTGGCATTAGTAAAAAGTATTAAAGAGAGCAATGATTATTAAACATAGAGACTTGAGCAAGTCTATATATATCCTAGAAAAAAACTAAAACTGATTTTTTTTAATGTGTTCAAATTTTGCAAAGGTCATATTCATAAGAATTGCAAGCCTTATTTCATGGGATGGTTACCTGTAAAATGCGAAACGAAATCGAAAGGAAACGAAATCTACCGAAGCAAAACGAAACCTACCGAAACGGGTACCCTTATTTCATACGACATGCCTGCTGTTGTAGGCACGGTGAAATAAATACAGTACGTATACTTTGGAGTATTTCTAAGAATTCATAATTTTTATGAATGTACACTATACACGTACAAAGATTTATTTTCAATTTTTAAACATTAAATCATGCATGTGCTTTAGTTATGATATTACAGCTTGGAGATAATGAATTTGTTTAAAATGTGACGTTGCTTTCGTGATTATATTTTGCCACAATTTATGACGTTATAAGTGTAACGTAAAGTGACACCAGTACCGTGCGCTTAGTGTCTATGCATCGTAAATAGAGATCGGGTTCAATGCGTCGGGTGTGGGATTCACACAATATATGCTGAGCGCGAAAGTTGATATTGACAGGCGCCATAATGTTATACCGGTAAACAACATTTTGAACATGAATCGAGAACAGGAGTTGAATCAGTTGATGCAGATATTCTGAGGAGAATCTTCCAGTCATTGAGTAAGTGAATTACTGTGTATCTTATAGTTATAAACTCTCTAATATATTGTTCAAAACGAAACTGACCATCGCTCATATTGTATGTTGTTGCGTCAAATCTTGCAAGTCGGTGTTTACGTTCATAAATTTACATGCTTCATTCAATTCTTTGAAATTATGTGGATTTTTTTTTTTTAAATTTCCTTTGTATGAGATTAGACTCCTTCTAGTTGCATTATCGTAGCCCTCGCGGATTTTTTTCTTATACATTTGGACAGGACCATATAGGCACTTTAAAAAAAACGGAGAGAGAGGGGGAAGGCCGGAAAACAAACAAATAATTAGGCCTATTTCCGTAATACTTATGCTATTTTTTGTTTACTTTCTACTCGGGTGATATTTGCAAAACTTAATTAGTTTATTAAGTAAATGGTGTTTTTTAATGAATGGTTGATTATTATTATTTTTTATTCAAATGCTTATGATTTGAACCCAGATGTCCAGTTAGAAAAATTAAACTGCATTATGATCAGGGATGTGACCTCCGGAATCTCAATTTTGTCTCTACATCAATGCATTTAATACGTTATTAAAATGGATTGAAGGTCTTGTCTTGGCAATAAGGCCAACGATAAAAATTGTTGAGTTTCCGCTAACGTTCCAGAAAAAAATAGGGTAGGTAGGTAGGAAATAAATTTTATTTTTTTTTTAAATTTTATTTTTTCAAAGTATGCAAAAACATTGTAAACTCTAACAAGTGTTGTATAGGAAGGAGGAGAAAATCTTTGGCTGGACCGGGAATCGAACTCGGGACCCCTGCATTACTAGGCAGGTGCTCTAACCACTGAGCTATCCAGGCCGATATCCACGGTCCGTATAGCCCTAATTACTGCAAAAGTTAAATGTTCTATTGAATTTTATACTTTCAAAATAAAATTTTGCTTAAATTGCATTGCAAGTAAACTTTCAATCATAACATTTCACCCGTTATTGGATGAGGATTATTTCCAGATGTTTTATGAGAAACTATATGTTTCAATGAAAAATATCTAGCATAAAACACAAAAGTTAACTCCTCTATGCCACTATGCTCTACAAGTACCAGATATATTGTTTCTACATTTAAAGTGGTTGTCATAGGAATACTTCTATTGGATATGTTTGACAGGAAAATAATGTGATGGTTTTAAAAAAATATATTAAATCACAGAGCTCCAGATAAGGTGCGTATCAGCGTAAATACTCATTAAATTTTACCAAATACGCATTAAAGTTTAAAAGCAGGCGTACAATTACGCATTCGCGAATGTAAATACGCTTTACACTCGTAAAGTAATGCATAGAGGTAACTCAATACACAACTGTATAAGCCTAATTGTTATACTTCTTTCTTAAATAAACAGGTAGGGTGCGATCGAAAGCAGATGAAAACTTATATCATAAACGATTGATTGGTGGCACAGAAAATGGTATCGGACAAACGATATATATTTCTTTTGTTTAAACTTTCTAAGTTTTTACTGAAATGTCGCTCCTGCAGCATTGTCTCACTAACTATTTGAAAGTATTTGCAAGAATGGGAGGCACGCATTTATTTACCGACTTCTGTCACACATGCACTCGTTTTACACAGATGGAATAAAACCAATTCTTGGTTAACGGTACAAGGTAAGAGAAATCCGACTGTAATTTGCAGTGAAAACAAAGTGCAAAAATATATATGGGCAGTATTAGGTTCGTCGGAATTTTAAAATTTGGTATAGAAAGTCACAAAAACTTTAGACTTTGAAACTGATATTGTTTGGTTTAAAATGCTTTTAGTTTCTCGGTTATAACAGTTTAATTTATAATGTCTTCATTGTCATTTAGATTTTGAAATTTATTGTTGAGGTATTAAATTTTAATATACCAGACACTCAGTCATATAATATCTGATTATATTTAGACTAAGTGATGAAATTCTGTATTAGTGGCAAACAGCAGATAATCAGTAAAGTAACAGAATACTCGTTTGACTTTTTCTGAAAAGCAAAATACTCATTGATTTGAAAATCAGGGGGTAAATACTCTTTGTGGTAAAAAATATCTGGAGCTCTGTCATCACCAAAATATCAACATCATTAACATATTTTAAGTTTATTAATACATTTCTGAATGTATTTTCACAATCTAACTGGATCAAGGGTAGGAAGACAGTCTGGGCAGATCCCACTTATCCTAATGGAATCCAACTCTCTTCCAGCTAAAACTTTTTACCGGACATAAATTTTTATTTTAAAAACAATCTGCACATCTTTTTTTCCTCTCAGCTCTCATCAGCCATCAAGAACTCGGATGCGCTCACTGCTTTATTTGCGGCCTTTTTCATAGTGTTTTCAGTTAGAACTGCAGCAGAAACCAAGGATGTGCATACAAATTTGACAGACTGGACATTCATGTCTGTCACTCTGCATCATGACCTCCATATAAATCTAGGGTCCCCGTGTATACACAGTAATGCCCGCTGAAACGAAAGCATAAGACAGTGCATGGCCATAAATAGTCACCGTCTAAAAACAACATAGGAGTTGGCAATTTTAACAAAAGAAAGTCTTCTATGAAAACATGACACTTGGCAGAGTCTCTCGACTGTCTATTAACTTCAATTGTTAAATCACCGTTGCGTGAGCACGCATGGAGGTACTAGCCACTGGGTCAACCATCATCCATACTGTTAGTTAGAAACATTATCAATGTTGTTTAAACGCTTGACACAATACCATGCAATTTTGTATATCATTAAAGCATTTGAATGACTTCATCTCAATGTCTAATAAAACGAAAACCAAGAACCGGGGATATATTTTTTCTGGGAAAATGACGATTTTTTTTTTTTAAATATTGAAAAAAAAATTGTAGGGTCGGGGCTATAATTTAGGGTCGGTCGGGTTAGCGGAAACACAACACATTTTATCAGTGGCCTAAAGTTAATTTGTACGTAAAGTTGGGTCAGCATGATATTAACAGTTGTACATCAGATAGCATTTATTAGCCCAATGGGCTGTAACGCAACATTGATTATTGCTCGGCTTTGAAAATCGGTGGCCCCAGGTGTCGGTAATTACATGTACACACCCCAGAATGATTCCTCCTATGTTAGATGCCTTGCAAACTTATATATAGGAGGGCCAATGGTATCTCGTAATTATTTAAAATTTTATATCTTTTTCAGAATATATTTCATGATAGTCATGCAGATTCAGAAGTTGTGATGGTGTGTTGATAGGCTGTCTTCAACTTGCCATATCTTAGAGTTCCAACATGCAGGCCTGGATTAATGTGTATAAATCACTAATGAAAAAAAGAATGACATTTCAATTTATACACACTTGCCAAGTGAATCTGATGAGACTGCTACATGTATTTGTGAGTAAAGGCACTCTTTATCACAACAAATGGATGGGACAGTAGAGCTGTTGCGGACAATATGTGATTGTGATGACCAAGTACGGAACAAGTGGAAGATTAGAAGAAGGTCCAGAATTCAATCATGTTTTTGATTCTAAGGTGCACACAGCATGGAGATAGTCCTATTATTCTCCCGTTCATCTATGATGGAGAAACTTGTGTAAATGTTTAGTGTTCTCCCTAATAATTAAATAATTCCAATGTTATTTATTACAATTGTTTTGATTGGACGAAAATAAAGCTGAACAAAAGTTTACACATCAATAAATCCGAAAACGCGATGTATTCATACACACCTGAAAACAAATAACATAGTGCGGGGAAACTATTCAAATTTTTGGAATTGTTAGTAAAGTGAATGAATTGGAATTATAAGAATCAAACGTTCTTTTAGAAGAATTTATCGATGTGTAAACTCCGGACATTTTACTCACAAACTTAACATAAAAGTGCTTCGCACTTTTATTCAGTTTGTGAGCAAAATGTCTGGAGTTTACACATCGATAAATTCTTCAAAAAGAACGTTTAATCCTATAATGCCCACAAGTCTGTATTAATTTATCAGAATATAAAGTCCTTCACAGTACTGATTTTAAAATTAATGTAGATTGTCTCCAGATTTTTCTGAGGAAAAGTGAATAGTTTACATGTGTGAATTTTGAATATATTTCATTCTTGTCTGCAAATGTTGCCGAAACCTGTTGTTGATGCACAGTCATGTTATGCAAATGATAGACCTTAATTACATGTACAGAAGATCATGTCAACTCCTTTGTCTTAATTGTATACACAATTCTAGCATTTATAGCATCATTTATATAGCACTTGCTAGTTTAAGAAGGATTTTATTTTCTAAAAGCTTTCATTTGACATGATTGATCTAAAACAGCCAAAATTCACAAATATATTTAAATCACAACCTGACCTTATGTCAGAAAAGTGCCACTGTGGATTGATATTTTTCTCTTGGATCTTGAAAGAAATTTTTTATGCAGCAGTTTCCAAATAAAATGTACTCTCATGGCCAGGGTGGGACTTCACCGAGAACTTTTTAACATTGCACAATGCAATATTTGTAGATTAAAAGTTGTTGCAGTTTCTTAAGTTTTCTCTCACATCTTGTTATAATTATATTTTATATTTTTGGTTGGGTTGCACAATGTGCAAACAGTTTATAAAATGGTGAATGACTCAGTGGTGGGCAAGCGACAGTAGCGTCCCTGTAATAGTACCTACTTTGTGTAATCAACTCCTTTCACACCTCTCACTTGATGTTCCTTAAACTTTGTACAGTTGTTAGGGATACATTGAAGATGTGCATGTGCCTTTTTGAAAGTGATCAGACATTTTTTGAAAAATTTACATGTAGCTGAACTTCGTCATTTTTAAGCATTTCTTTAATCGACAGTACCTATTTTGTGTAATCAACTCCTCGTATACCTCTAACTTGACATTCCTCAAACTGTGTACATTTGTTTTGAACACATTGAAAATGTGCATATGTGTTTTTGAAAGTGATCAGACATTTAAAAAAAAATGTATATGTAGTTGAACTTAGTCATTTTTAAGCATTTCTTGAATAGATGGTAACTATTTTGTGTAATCAAATCTTCATGCACCTCTAACTTGACATTCCTTAAACTTTGTACAGTTGTTATGAACACATTGAAGATGTGCATGCATCTTTTTGAAAATGATTAGACTTTTTAAAAAAAAAAATTATGTGTAGTTGAACTTGGTCATTTTTATGCATTTCTTGAATAGATGGTACCTATTTTGTGTGATCAACTCGTGCACATCTAAATTGATATTCCTCAAACTTTGTACAGTAGTTATGGACACATTGAAGATGTGCATGTGTCTTTTTGAAAGTGATCAGACTTTTTAAAAAAAAAATTACATTTAGTTGAACTTTGTCATTTTTTAAGCATTTCCTGAATAGATGGTACTTATTTTTTGTAATCAACTCCTCTTACAGCATTTATTTGACATTCTTCAGACCTTGAACAGCTGCTATGGAAGCATTGTAAATGTGCATGTGTCTTTTCGGAAGTGATCAGGCATTCTTTGAAAAATTTACAAGTGCATGGTGAAGTTGAACTTAGTCATTTTTTAAGCATGGTACTTTATGTAACCAACTCAGCTTTTACTTAACATTTTCCAGACCCTGTACATTATAGATGTTTTAAAAACATTGAAGATATTCATGTAACATTTTAAAAATGCTTCTCTTTTTTTCTCTCTCTTTTTTGTTGTTGAAAAATTCTACCTTTAATTTGTCATTTTCCCAGTATATGTTTCTACTGTTGTTCCTATGATAGAGAACATATTTTACAAGAACCTGGTCATTTCTGTTTTTGAATAATTTTTTTTTAATTAGTATTTTTGAATATGTTAATTGATATGTCATTGTTCTTGAAATTATATTAATTGAATTGTTATTGTGTTTTTGTTTTGTAATGACAGTTTATATAGCATCCCTTAATTTCGAGCAGACAGTGCCAGAAGTTTGCCGCAAACTGTGTGCCAGAAGTCTGCAGCAAGAGTGTGCTGCAAGTTTGCCGCAAACTGTGTGCCAGAGGAAAAATTTGCATACGAAAAGTATACTTGCAGCAAATATGCCGCACACTGTGTGCAGCAAGTGTGTGCCGCAAGTTTGCTGCAAACTGTGTGCCAGAGGAAAATTTGCATACGAAAAGTATACTTACGGCAAATATGCCGCACACTGTGTGCAGCAAGTGTGTGCCGCAAGTTTGCTGCAAACTGTGTGCCAGAGGAAAATTTGCATACGAAAAGTATACTTACGGCAAATATGCCGCACACTGTGCCAGAAGTGTGCAGCAAGTGTGTGCCAGAGGAAAAATTTGCATACGAAAAGTATACTTGCGGCAAATGTGCTGCAACTAGTTGCAAATTTGCAGCAACTGTGTGCCAGAGGGCTTATATTTTGGTAAGGGCTTGTGACTTTGACCTTTCTTGGTACAAGGTCACATCTCCACCCTCTTTCTCTTGTAAGTGTGCATCTTCAGCTTCTCCATGATGAAGTTATGGCAGACTTGAAATAGTAACATAGGAGCAACTTTATAAACAAAAGAGAGAACAGCACAAAGTGGGTAGGTAGACATTTATTAAACCATTGAGTTCCATTATGCAGAATGAACATATACTATATGTATACATCAGAACTCGGTATTAACTTTAATAAATGTAAATTCTGTATGTTAAAGCAAAATACCAAAACATGTTTAAATTATTGATACACGGTAGCTGATATTACCAACAAAATTTCAATTGATGGGTAAAGAAAGTAGAAAAATGTTCTTGTTATGAAGCTAACACAAATATCAGCACTGCTAAATTCAAGGTAGTGCGAGGTTCGATGTCTATACTGGTAACTCATCATAATAAGACCTCTATAGAACATTGTATATAAACATTGCATACACTCAACCACACAATCTTGAGTCAGTCAAATGTTTGTGCTGACATATTCCTGAATTCCCAACATGGATTTCAATTTTCTTTCCACTACATTCCAGCCTTGCTAACTATGAGAATTTTTATAGAAATTCTAATTACAAAGGTCAAAACTTTGTATTCTGTATAATGTATCCTGAAAATAGTAATACCATATAATAATTTGTTGCAGTTTATTTGAAGTGCAAAGAGGTCATTTTGATGCCCCTAAAAACCATATAGCGTTTTTTTCCCGCAGGATTATAATCTTGGCTTATTTTAGCGATTAGATAGCTTTTCGCCAAAATTTCATTTGCCAAATATGCACCCAATTGTGACTTAAGTATTTGACAGAGAGACAACTCTTCCCTGTTCACCAAAATTTATTCCGCTAAAATTATTACGTGTTGCATACCTTTGAGCCAGCAAATCACCAAATTTTATACCCGCGGAAAAAACCCATAATACGGTAACTAATTCCTACATGGATTTCAAAATTCTTGTCAAAAAATTACACACTATACCTTTAATCTGATTTCAAAAGTATAATCATCACTTCTTGCTGTACTTTCACTTTAGATTAATATAATATAGTACTTTCACTTTAGATTAATATAATATAGTACTTTCACTTTAGATTAATAAAATATAATGCTGTACTTTGACTTCAGCTTCCTGCTACCTTAAGACAGATCAGCGATACCTTGTAAGGTAAAACATGATAAAATAAATAAAACAAAAAATATAAATAAAGCACCGCTAGGCAAATGAACGCAAATTGTATATATATATATAAAGAGCATAATACAATAATGTCATTAAAACTTTGGCATGAATAAATCGCTACTAAAGCCATTTGCACAAAATATCAATATGTCTACTAAATAAAACCAACATGTTTGCAATATCAAGGCAGGTATTTTTAGGCAACTCAGCAAAATGCAAAAAGATTCGTGAACTTGTTGATGGACAATCAGACGCACATGAACACAGTAAAGACACTCATTTTCATAAAGGGTTGAGATTCTATAGAATTTAGCACAGATTCTGCTCAGCCTATTGGGCGATATTTTGCTGAAACATTAGCAATGAAAGGGAGATCACTCAAACTATGAACTAAAATAAATTCATAGTTATCTTTGTTGCCAAAAGCCATCTTTGCACATAGTTTACTTCTAGACAATGTAAGAACAGTCACACATACAATATACCAACAAAAAGACTACACAATACTTAAATAGTAACTAGATTTTATTGTTATTCTGCTCTTCAATGTACATGTATTCAATTAATTGCCTGAAATGGACCTGCTAATTCATTGCTCTCATCAGTTAAATGTGTAAAACTTTATTTTTAATTGTGCTCAAGTAAAATTCTGCTCAAAGGAATTTAAAAAAAAATAAAAAATCCTGAAAACAAATATTCCTTTAAATATGGCAGTCTGACAAAAAGCACTAATAAAAGCATTACATCTTTGTATAACTTAATTAATTGTAATAAAACATCATATATACTTCAGTACAAAGCTAGCATTTTCCCAAATCGTGCAGGGAATGAAATGAATTCTTTGCTCTTATAACCAAACTTTGAGCAGTATATATCCCGACATCCACAATAAATAAGTAGTTTTAATTACACATACACAATATGGTTATGGTGACATGTGATAAACTAGGAATCAAATGTTTACAGAAATTCATGAATATTTAAATATTACATTTTCTCTAACTGCACAAGTCACCTCAAGGAAGAGTGGGGTTTCCCTTTTCAGTTATGAGGACTAATACACAAAATCACAATTTTTCAAACGGAAGTATGTCAATGAGGCCAAAATAAAATCAGAAATATATTTTCTGTCCTTTTAAAATTCTTCTCTTGTCTGAGTAAATTGGTGAACAAGGCCATTATTCTGGCTAATCGGTAGGTTGTGTAATATGCTGGCTAATCGGTAGGTTGTGTATTCAATTCCCACAAGGTTATGGAAAAAAAGTCTCAATTTTACAATAAAATTTCACATGTCAATTTTTTGTTACACAAGGCAAATTTTAAAATTTTCAACAACACAACATTATCAAACATACCCCGTTTTTCATTCCTGACAATTTTAATAAGTGTGTTATCCCTTCTTAATCTCAGTTTTGTACTATTCCTTCTTAATCTCAGTTTTGTACTATTCCTTCTTAATCTCAGTTTTGTACTATTCCTTCTTAATCTCAGTTTTGTACTATTCCTTCTTAATCTCAGTTTTGTACTATTCCTTCTTAATCTCAGTTTTGTACTATTCCTTCTTAATCTCAGTTTTGTACTATTCCTTCTTAATCTCAGTTTTGTACTATTCCTTCTTAATCTCAGTTTTGTACTATCCCTTCTTAATCTCAGTTTTGTACTATTCCTTCTTAATCTCAGTTTTGTACTATTCCTTCTTAATCTCAGTTTTGTACTATCCCTCAAGACAAAAAAAACCATGCAAAATAATGTACTGTTTATATGTGTAAAATTACAATCACCTGTATCAAGATAATCCATTTTCTAAATTGCATTTCATGCAAAAGACATTAAAATATGCCAAATACAATCGGATTCTAAAGCCACTCCCCCCTCCCCGAACTTTATAGACAGCAACAAATGAAGGAGAGAATTGGCAGACAACATTACCATACACCCTGTTACACAGATGTCTTCTTAAAGACCAACGTAACTGTGTAGGAATCATTAATGAATTATATAAAAATAAAATGACCTAATTTTCTGGAATCATGTCATTCATGATTTTCATTTCCCTCCTCGTCACGGTTGATGTCTTCTCTCTCATCGCCCCAGTTTGATGGCGCTGCACCTTTTTTCAGCATGATTTCTCGCTTCCACTCTGGAACATCTGCCAATTCCTTTTCCATTTGTGCCTGCATTTCCATCTGTCGCCTTTTGTCCTGCCTCTTTCTCTCCTCTTCGTCTCGTTGCTGAAATCAGAGAGAAGACTTCCTCAAAAAGACATAAAAATATTATCTGAAAAAATCCTTCTCTAAATTCATACAGTAAATTAAAAAAAAAAATCAAATATATCTACAAGAAAATAAAAGAATTAAGTTAACTCAAACCCCTAAATTCTTTTGAAATTAGAGGGTATACATTTCAATAATAAAGTCAAATTATCATCAAGCATTAAATTCAATGGAGACAGACTCGAAGTCATTAATCCACAATCACTAAAAGAAAACATGTACATTTGGGGATAAGAGCAACACATTAGTTTTTCATGCCATGTCCCATGCACTTAATGAATCCATGCTCAGTCACAAACAGTGAATTTTTAATTAGAATATGGCTGAAATAGAAAGAGTATATTGTATTTTGATATAAAATTTTCTTCTACATTGATGCAGTTGGTCAATATATGCCCTCATAAAGGACAACAGATTAGGAAGATGAGTTTATTGTTTTGCTAACAAGAGAAAAGTGGACAGCTTGGATCTGCTTAGGTTACAAGGAACATACACAACACAGTGATGATAACAAAGATTGGATCTGCTTAGGTTGCAGCAGCCGTAAGATGGAGGACCTGTAAATACTACTATACTGTAGGGTAAGTGAATCATTCATGTTCAAATGCTGTTTATGAAGAGTAAAGTGTGTACACTGCCAGGCAGGAACAAACCTTGTCAGCCATTCAAGATTCTCATCGATACATTATCTTCATGATGAACAGGAAATGCTTACATTATCAACACTCTGTTTCTCATTCTCAAAAGAGAGATCATGTGATCCCTCATTTTGCAACCCATCCTCAACACCGTGGTCATGTGACACATCCTCAACACCGTGGTCATGTGACACATCCTCAACACCGTGGTCATGTGACACATCCTCAACACCGTGGTCATGTGACACATCCTCAACACCGTGGTCATGTGACACATCCTCAACACCGTGGTCATGTGACACATCCTCAACACCGTGGTCATGTGACATATCCTCAACACTTCCATCATATGACCTATCTTTACGGCCGTCACGTGACCCCTCGTTATGCAAGTTCTCCTTCAAACTGTTGCCATGCGACACATCCTCAACACTGTGGTTTTGTGACGCATCCTCCACATATTGGTCATGTGACCCATTGTCATGTGACCCTTCACTGACAGAGTATTGATCATGTGATCCACCCTTATGTGAGTAATCCTGTGAATCTTTGATGTCTATTGTATCTACTGACGGATGTTTACCTATATCAGTTTTCTGTAACATGTAAACAAAGTCATGTGATATTCATATACTTGAGAGAGAAATGTTTATGTGGTACTTATAAAAACCCTTTCAGTGAAAGGTGAAGAAAACTAACAGTGATCAATCTCATAACTCCTATAAGCAATACAAACTAGATAGTTGGGCAAACACAGACCCCTTGACACACCAGGGGTGGGATCAGGTGCCTAGGAGAAGTAGGCATCCCCTGTCGACCGGTCACACCCGCCGTGAGCCCTATATCCTGATCAGGTAAACGGAGTTATCCACAGTCAAAATCAGTGTGCCAAGAACAGCCTAACAATGGGTATGAAACACGTCAGACAGCATTTGACCCAATGATAGGTTGTATTGACGAACTAGATCGTTATAACGACCACAGTCCCTCACAAGCGTTAATCCCATCATACACCACCAAGAAATTGTCAAAAACAGTCATTTTCAACAAAAAAAAATCCCCCCATACAAACTGCATAAAAATTAAATCAAACCATTGTAATTTAAAACTTTTCACACATTTAGAAGATGAACAAGAGGCCTATTGACCACAATGCTCGCCTGACTAACATCTTAATCATACAGTGATCAATGCAAGTTTAGGACACTACACATGTATGTCTTTATACCTCTGTTGAGGACCTGCTCTGGTCATCCAATAGAAAAAAACCAAGAGGACATTTCCACATATCAAATTAAAATAACCGAATCCATGTGGTTTTTGAAAGGGATATTCTAACAAGAAATGTTTGTAAAACATATATCCTCCCTCCCCCAAATCATAATCCAGGTTCAGAAAACATGAATTTAGAAAACTTGATGACTTTTTGGCCTGAAACCAATAAGGGTTATAGCCTATAACGTCTATCTAGTAAAAGGATCTCAAGTTATTAAATGGTAAACCACAGGATGCAAAACGCCATGCGACCATTGTCATTTTTCAAACATCCTACACAATTTCCTAATTATCTTCTTTAAAAAAGGAGCATTGGCCATCACAAACTAGAATCCCTTTCAGCCAAGGATACTTTATGCTAAGTTCAGTTAAAATTGGTCATGAGGTTCTGGAAAAGAGGTACAAAATGTAAATAGAATTAACAACAGTCAATAGACAAATTTTAATCAGAAAAGCTCAAGGCTCAGGTGAGCTAAAATCCAGTACGATGTTGAATACAGAGGAGCTCTCAGACCTTCACACGGAGACATGCTCTTTAGTGGTTAGTGTGGGGAATGTTCCACACAGCTCACTGTAAATGGCCGTGAAATCACTGGTGTTACTGCAGCCTGCATTTTCTCACACTTATTTTTGTCTGAAAATCTTACCTTCAGTTACACTTTCTTAAAGCTTACCTAACAAATATCATGTAAGAGAAATCTTGAAGAATTTGCTATTATTATTTTTTAATGATTGCATAAAACTGGCATTGTTGTGGAGATGTTTCTCATTGCACCCATTCTTAAAAATAAACTTTTCCATATATTTAAATACTTTTCTACGTGCAAGAAGCAAATCATACCTAAAAATCCCAATGTTATGAAAGAAAAGTCGTATTTGAACTTGCCTTATTCATTCTTACATACCAGAGTCTATGTAATCCCTCTAACCCTGAAAATGAGCTGTTTCAAAGATTTGGGAATTAATTAAGGCTATAGACATGGGAGCACCATTTCCAGTAGACACTGTCTTTGTCTTGGATGGTTTCTTAATGTAGAATTGTTGATAGTTATAAAGTGAACGTGCCATTTCCTACTTTCATTTTTAATTTGCTTGATGGTTACCATTGCTTGATGGTTACCATTATAACCAAAGACTATGTGGCTCTGGATTTAAAGGATCCATTTATAACTTAATTTGATTTGTCATTTGCTTTCTAATTACTGTGAATATCAAATTCTTAAAGTTGACAGGGCTGGTCCTGAGGTTTGGTGATAATAAATAGATGGATACTCTGGTATGCAAGAATGGTATTATTTCACCATTTCAAAATGCCCTCATTTTTAAATACATTAATTCCCAACAGAAACCCCTATATCAAGCTTACATCATTTGTGACTTTGGTTGAATTCTTTGGAGCATTAGTAACAAGTGGTGTTCCTAGTTGTTTGGTAACAGGTGGTTTATCTGGTTGCTTAGCAACAGGTGGGGTTTCAGGTTGCTTAGTAACAGGGGATACAGGTTTCTTAGTAACAGGGACGGTGTTATTTGTTGCATTGTTGGTTTGGGTTTCATCAAAGGACTGACGTTTCTGTAATACAGGTTTTATCTACAACAGAGAAACAATCACATAACACAAAAATCGCATCATATTGCTGACTCACAACATCATAGCACAATGGGAACACACCAAGTGAAACACTGCTCCTCGATGTACACCACCTGTCCCGTGGTCCCAGGAATAAATCCTCTATTTGTAGAATAATAAATGGTTCCCTTGACACTCATGCATGCACTCACATATCCCCCTCAATCATTACACCCCAAATGAACTGCATTTTCAAGAGATACCTTGCCAAGTGGTTATTACAATTTTGTAGTTGACTTCCCAAACTAATGAAATGTGCAACACATAACAGAGGAAACAGCTAAATAGCTTGGAAAATTCAATTTGTTTTATTATAGGAGATTCTAACAATAAAACAGGAAACAGCTAAATAGCTTGGAAAATTCAATTTGTTTTATTATAGGAGATTCTAACAATAAAACAGGAAACAGCTAAATAGCTTGGAAAATTCAATTTGTTTTATTATAGGAGATTCTAACAATAAAACAGGAAACAGCTAAATAGCTTGGAAAATTCAATTTGTTTTATTATAGGAGATTCTAACAATAAAACAGGAAACAGCTAAATAGCTTGGAATATTCAATTTGTTTTATCATAGGAGATTCTAACAATAGAGAGTAAGCTGACAACAATGAATACCTCTATCCAGTTTAATGCTGGCTTCAATCAGAAAATGTTTGTGATAATTAATCAACGAGAGAAATACTAGGGCAAACTGTTCTGTGTATCTAGACAAGATCGTTGGAGCAGAATTCTGGACAGCAGCCATTCTTCAGTGTTACTACATCCAAGTTGACAATATGTGGGATAGAAGAAGTGAAGAAGGGAGGAATGACTGTCAGAAGATTCCTTGATAACAAGAATGGCACACAATTCAGAACACAGGTATTAGTGGGTGCCTCAACAAAATTTGTACAGGCATTCAGGAAGTGTGTGGAGGTTTGTACAAACACCTACAGAACGGACAGTATCACACAGAATCTGTAGAAAGCTGGCAGTCAGTCAGTATTAAGTTGTACAGAGAAGCACTTTCACACAGAATCTCAGATAAACGCACCACTGCGTAAAAACAGTAAAACACGCAGAAATACAATTAAGTTGTACAGAGGAATATTTTTACACAAAATCTCAGATAAATGCACCATTGAAATACAAAGAGAAAAGTAGTATGAAATCGTGAATTATACCTGGAAAGCATTTTATCTGTTCCAGTGCGTCAACACCTGAAGCAACGTCATGTTTCGGATATCAGTAACACACCAAAACATGATCCCTTTTATACCTCAGTTAAATTCTATAGATCTTAAATTTTCATTCCATATGATCATTAGGTCATAAATTGATCATTATGAGAGGGAGAAAAAAAGCAAGAGAGAGATTCATTGCTAAAATCATAGTTGAATTTTCATGGGCCTTTGTATTTCAGGTAAATAAAATAATGCATTTGTAAATGAAAGAAAGCAGAAGTGAGCAAGCTCACATACCTCACGCTCCAACATTGCTTGACAATGCCTCACATGACGAATGTTAATGCTATGCATTACTGCAACAACAGGACAGACGGGCTCAAAATTTTAAGTTCAATAGGGACATAACTCCCAGAAAAATTATTGAATAAGAAGTTTCTGGGAATATGCACATCTACTCAGTGTGTCTTTATTAACTACAGAGTTTCATGAAATTCTGTTGAGCAGTCTCAGAGGAGTTGCGCTGATAAAAAGGGGACTGATGGTCTATCTAACGGACGGGTCAAAAACATAATACTCTCCGCAACTTCGTTGCCTGGGGTTTGATAAGGTCACATGAAGTCGAAACGAGCCCAGAACGACATGGTCGAAATGTGTGTCTAAAGATCTTATGGAGGTACTCTACATCGTCATAATGGCTGACTTCCTTTCAAAAACATGGATGAAAAAATCAATATCAGCAATATTGACTTTTCCTTTTCCATTTAAATACAAAGCCGAGTATCTCAGTAAGTTAGAATACCGACTCTGAACTGTAGGTCACAGGTTCGAGTCCAGCAGGGGCTTTAGTTTTTTTCCAGATTACCTTCAACTAAATCTGTATTTTTTGACAAAATAAAGCAAATTTAAAAATTTTCAACTTCAAAATATTGTACATATCCTCCACTTTTTATCTACATAAAATTTCTCTGGTGTAGCATACCTCCTTAAAGCTTGCAAACTGGAGAGCTGGCAAAGAATCGAGACGACTGTTGCCTAGCGATTGGGAAAGCCAACCAAAACCAGATAGAGAGTGAATCATGGATGCCTAAATTATTGCATACAGGTTGATTTTGGCACATGACCTTGACAAATCACTTGACTAAATACCTGATTATAAATGTCTTATATAGTTCAAAAGTTACAACAATAAATGACCTTGACTTCCAAATAGTTTCATTGTCCTTTCATTTGAAAAATGAAAATATCACCATTTCATTTTTGTCCTTTCCACCCGAATTCTTAGTGGGCAAATTTAACAGCAACTCTAAAGTAGGAAGATGGGTTTGGCCAATTTTGAAAAGAGATGGAATAGTTTTTCTGTTCATTAAGGAATAAATTACATGAGGTGAAAATTTTCCCAGTGCACACAATTTATCTGCCCTAAACTAAATGATATGTAACCGTGTGTAGACAAGTTTAATAGAAAATTAGAAAATGTGATTTTAATTAAGTTATAATATAAATAATCACTGTCCGACATTGTAACAAATACTTCTTTGAAATCTCTATCCTCAAAGTTGAAATCTTTATCCTGTATACCTCAGATAAAAATCAAAACTTGTGGACAAATAGACAAACAGTCCACAAACAAGATGCCCCTTATCTTTGATCTCTGGGACATAAAAAAAATATGATTTCTGTAGATTTTACAGGACAGGAAATGTTAAGCAACTGAAAGAAAAACAGGCAAGTACTGCAAAGAGGGTTGAAAAGCGGGATACTGGAAATCTCTGGTAGGTAGAAACCACAAAACTCTCATAGGCCAAGAAAGAGGGTTGAAAAGCGGGATACTGGAAATCTCTGGTGGGTAGAAACCACAAAACTCTCATAGGCCGAGAAAGAGGGTTGAAAAGCGGGATACTGGAAATCTCTGGTGGGTAGAAACCACAAAACTCTCATAGGCCGAGAGCAGGTGTCGACTTCAGTCAGTACATTTTTCATAAAACACGCTCACTCATCCTCTACATACTGTCTGATATTATATATTATATAATTATTTTACTCTGTAATAACCATTTCTGGATCAATAAAGGTTTGTGTAGACAGTGTATAGAAATTTACCACTGAAAACCCACAGCTGACGAGCAGAAACACATGAATATGTATTTTATTTTTCAGAAATTCACTACTAAAGAAATGAATTATCTGAATTGATGCTCAGGTCTTAAACTCAAATAACTTATTACCGGTACTACCTCGGTATCACACAGTGCACACTATTTAATTTAGTTTATTTTCCACCTCGACAGGTCCCTATTGTGCTGTGTGGGTTTACAGTCTTAAAGAAGAAGAAAAGTTGGTAGCTTACTTTTGAGGTCTTGGCCTTTTCTTTGTTCAGCATCTACAAATAACAACATGGCACAATGCAGTCTATAGCTACTCTACAACTCACTGGACACGCCCACCACAGTTAGTCACATGCTTTTAGTGTCAAACTTCAGAGTCAATGTATTAAAACATTTAGTAGAGCTATCTAAAATGTTCAAAAGTGCAACTTTATTATTTCTTACTCCATAAAAATAAAAACTTACAGCTTTACATTTAAACACATTAAACACTTGATCATGTGAAGTTTACCTCGAGCATTAATACATCAGATTTTAAGAATTGACACACAGTGGAAAATGTTGTCTTCCATGAAGCCATGCATTTGTTTTTGCATTAAATGCACTCATTAGTTCTCGGTTAATCAAAACCATTAATCATCATTAATTAAGGTCCACTGCATGTGTTGATTGCAGTCTGCATTATTTATCTTAAACGTTTTGGTCTGATAATCTTTCCGAATGACCCCGCCTCCTTTGCTTCTTTGAATTCAAACAATTTTATTTTGTAAGTGTTTCACAAGCGTTTGATAGAAAAGTTTTTCTGTGTGTAAAATAGACAGCCTAATTTACCAATAACTTTCAATCCTTTATAGAAATGCATAAAGTTTATAAAAAAAAAAATTCTTACAGGAAAAATTAAGTATGAATTTTTTTTCTCAAATATAGGATTATACCCATTATTGAATATTCTGCATCATGAAAAGTAAAAATAAAATACCGCCACATAGTGACTTAAATTTGAATATCAAAGTACACATCTAGTACTTTAAAAACCATGCTTTACAACACATTTTTCATCCCAAACAGAAACTCTAATATTACTATTGGACGTTAGTGGGTAGGAAATGTGGTGTTCACAGGGGCAGACAACTCTTACTGCTTGTGTCATCACTTCCTCCTGTTCCCGCTTTTCTTTCTCTTTCTTCTCCAACATCTTTCTCTTCCACTCTGGAACATCCTTCCACTTCAGCTCCTCTGCCTTCTTCCGCCTCAATTCCTCCTACAACATAGTCCATAGTGAAAATACCAGTAATAAACTGATATCTTTACAGTTCCTGCTACAACATAGTCCATAGTGAACTATCACACATTTACAGTTAGTTTCCTATTAAAAAACATGGAAGGTTTGGTTAACATGGCCCCCAGCCAGGTATTGCTCACTGTAAATAGTTAAATTTTCCCTCCCCCTAATGATACATTACCACATATTCCCGAACTTTTTCTTCATTCTTCTTTATTATCATGTCTTTCTTCCAGTTTGGTACAGCATTTGTAATGGGAACATAACCAGGAATTTGACTGTAATCTGAAGTTGAGAGAAATCTAATTCACAATGTGTATGCCTAAGAGACTAAGACAGTGCCAGAGAGAATATAACACAGGCCCCAAGTGAAGGCAGCTTTTCTTAATAGAAGTGATGATGAACAGGTATATACCTACCAATTTCATCCAGATCAATGTCCATATTGTCACCAGTATCTGAATAAAAATAAACAATGATACTTAATATCAATCACACAACACAAAAAAGAAAAGTCAGAATGATAAACAAAAATACACTTACACTGCAGGATATTTTTTAACTGATTCAGAAAGTGATTTCATTTTCAGGGAAACCCTCTTTTGCATGATTATCTCACACATTACATTATATATACTGCTAAGTTTAAACGTGAGTTATGAGTAATAAATTCCTTGCCCTGGAATATATACACTGCATAAATCTAGGGAACACTCATCCCTAAAATCTCAAAATTAACCCCTAACCTTACACGATCAATACACTCATCCCCAAAATCTCAAAATTAACTCCTAACCTTACACGATCAATACATCCATCCCTAAAATCTCAAAATTAACCCCTTACCTTACACAATCAATACATCCATCCCTAAAATCTCAAAATTAACTCCTAACCTTACACGATCAATACATCCATCCCTAAAATCTCAAAATTAACCCCTAACCTTACACGATAAATACACCCATCCCTAAAATCTCAAAATTAACCCCTAACCTTACACGATCAATACATCCATCCCTAAAATCTCAAAATTAACCCCTAACCTTACACGATCAATACACCCATCCCTAAAATCTCAAAATTAACTCCTAACCTTACACGATCAATACATCCATCCCCAAAATATCAAAATTAACTCCTAACCTTACATGATTGATACATTCATCCCCAAAATCTCAAAATCAACTCCTAACCTTACACGATATAACCATCACTTGTGGGTGTACAGCCTAGCAACCAATTCTCCTTTCCAACTTGTACTTTTACCCATGTATGCAGTAACTGTGATCAAATATTACACATCACGCAGGGAGCAAGCTACTCCCTCCCAGACACAATTGTGGTTGATCAACAGATACTGTATCTAATACTATCTTTTGGGTTTCACATAAATCAAAACTTTTTTTTCTAAGGTGGTCTATAAATACCAGCGTGAGGCCTCCCATCTGCTTATTCATTATCTATTAACCTTAAGGCTCATTAGGAACTTGATCAGAGTATTATTCACTTTTTGTGTACTTCTTCAAATGCCAAGGCTGTTTTTATTGATTCACACTAAATAAGTTTCAAACATTAAAAAAAACAAGCTTTGTCCATTTGTGAATATAATAAGCTGATTATATAGGCAGTTAAAAAAACAAGTTTAGTCCATTTGTGAATGTAATAAGCTGGCTATATGGGCAGGTCAAGGTATTATAAGAGGACATCCTCAGAAACTGACCCACTGCTCACAAATCTTACACTGGATAGCAGACTAGAAGGAGTTGTTCTTATTTCATAGACTCTTCATAGACTCCGACAACATATCCTCCAATCACATGTATATTCAAATCTTTTGATAATCAGTTCTACTGTAGATAAAACTAACTTTCCTGCATAGCCACACCCTAAACATTCACTACAAAGCATGGAAACCATCATAGCTGAGGCTTCCCTAGTATACAACTAAAATTACTGACATTCTGAGCTCATTACAAATAAGACAAATATTCTGTACTATTACCAAATTTCTAGAAAATGCCACAATCCTGCTGATGTTATCCCTCAATAATGCATTCACAGCACACAGAAAATATCACAGGTACTCTCTGTCTCTATGACAACCTAGAATTATATGACCAGGACTTGTCCATATCTTTATACATATATTTCATATTGATTACTATATCATATTTTACAATAGTCCGAGTTCATTCAGAGAATACACTCTACCTGTACACAACAGCGTGTACTGTATAGCGACAGAGACTTAATTCCCTTGAGTCCGAGATCATTCTTTCCATGTTATATCGGTAAACAAAAGCACTAAGAGTAGTGGATTTCTATACCCTGTGTTGCTTTGACTGAGAGTTTCTTGGAACAGATTGTTCTCTCCAAGCTTGCAAGACTAAAGGTTGGTAAGAATGGGTGAAAGGATGCACACTTCAAGTTACAATTAGATAAGGCTAGATAGCTCAAGCAACAGACTAGTTATACAGACACATTCCTGCTGACTAGTTATACAGACAGGTTCCTGCTGACTAGTTATACAGACACATTCCTGCTGACTAGTTATACAGACACATTCCTGCTGACTAGTTATACAGACAGGTTCCTGCTGACTAGTTATACAGACACATTCCTGCTGACTAGTTATACAGACACATTCCTGCTGACTAGTTATACAGACAGGTTCCTGCTGACTAGTTACACAGACAGGTTCCTGCTGACTAGTTACACAGACAGATTCCTGCTGACTAGTTATACAGACACATTCCTGCTGACTAGTTATACAGACACATTCCTGCTGACTAGTTATACAGACAGGTTCCTGCTGACTAGTTACACAGACAGGTTCCTGCTGACTAGTTACACAGACAGATTCCTGCTGACTAGTTATACAGACACATTCCTGCTGACTATAGTTATACAGACACATTCCTGCTGACTATAGTTATACAGACACATTCCTGCTGACTATAGTTATACAGACAGATTCCTGCTGACTATAGTTATACAGACAGATTCCTGCTGACTAGTTATACAGACAGATTCCTGCTGACTAGTTACACAGACAGGTTCCTGCTGACTAGTTATACAGACAGATTCCTGCTGACTAGTTATACAGACAGGTTCCTGCTGACTAGTTATACAGACAGATTCCTGCTGACTATAGTTATACAGACAGGTTCCTGCTGACTAGTTATACAGACAGGTTCCTGCTGACTAGTTATACAGATTCCTGCTGACTATAGTTATACAGACAGGTTCCTGCTGACTAGTTATACAGACAGATTCCTGCTGACTATTATAGACAGGTTCCTGCTGACTAGTTATACAGACAGGTTCCTGCTGACTAGTTACATGGGAAGGTTCCTGGTTTGACCCAGACTACCTAACCATGATGAAATTTTGCACCAATACACAATAATTAAGACAATTCAAAGTACTGCACCAACGAAAAATGCAAAGAAAAACAGCTTCTCTTTTTCACAGGAATAATCTTAAAATACATGAGTTAAATACAAGCTTATCACTTTTGTATAATTTTTCTTCCAGGTTCCTCTTGAGGAAAGATTTAGATTTCCCTAATTAATTTCTAGAATGATGTTGGATGGGCGAGCAGTAGATAATGAGACTGAAGGTCTACAATGATTTAGATTACTGGGGGAGTGAAAAATCTCTTAATTTCAAACACAACATGATCAAGATACATACAAAGTAAGGGACAGGAATACAGTACATTCTATCTCACCAGAAGTCTGTTTTATGTGAGATGAGATTGATATAGCATTTCTTTTATAGCCAGATACTCATTCAATGCAATGAACATTAAAATGGGCTACACTGTTATATTTGTAATTCCTCTATGATATGGTTCATTCATAATAATTCTTTGTAATTCTTAGAAAAAGTACATGTATTACAAGTAAATACTTCCGATAATATCTAAGATAATCGGATGAAGTACTAGATTTAATGCCCCTCCTTCTCTCCTTCTGACACAGGTGTTAAACTGCTATGGACATGATGAAGAGGAATCATAAACTATAGAACCTGTATATAAATCAAGATGGCCATGTTCCATGTGTAATTTCTGATGCTTCAGAATGCTAGACAGTTTATTGATACAAACTATTTATTCTTATTTGCATCCAAACAACCAGCTGTTCTGGGGTCAGAGTGAGTCGGGCAGATTCCTCTGTACAGTAAGGTAATATTTTCTATTGGTTGGTGAATAAAAACAAGGAATTTGGAGAGAAAATGCATGCAATCTTGCAGAAAATTTTCCTAATTTCTAAATTTACAGAATTGTAATTGTTTCCCAGTAAAATATTATATAACTGCTGTGGAGATCAGTAAACGCTGACTGATGTTCATCCTGTACACAGGAAGTCACGAGTTCAAATTTCAACTGCGTCTAACCTGAAACTTTAAAATGTGTTGATTACATCCTTCATCAGACTTAATTGGTAAGAAGTAAAAGTCAGCTTTTTTGACAAGGTCTTATAAACTAAGGTTACAGTGAGTAAAAACCACAGGTCTTTTGTACAAATCCTTACAAACTAAAAGTTCCAATGAGTGCTGTACAATAATGTACCCTCTTTGTATTGGCCCTGGTCGATAGGTCTGCTGTATTGGCCTGGGTCGATAGGTCTGCTGTATTGGCCCGGGTCGATAGGTCTGCTGTATTGGCCCGGGTCGATAGGTCTGCTGTATTGGCACAGGTCGATAGGTCTGCTGTATTGGCCCGGGTCGATAGGTCTGCTGTATTGGCACAGGTCGATAGGTCTGCTGTATTGGCCCGGGTCGATAGGTCTGCTGTATTGGCACAGGTCGATAGGTCTGCTGTATTGGCCCGGGTCGATAGGTCTGTAGTTTGGAACAACACTAGTCCTATAACTTGATATTGAGTAAAATATTCTTATGAACACAAGACTACATTAATTATATCCAAAATGAGGAGTCTGGTAAATCTGTTGCTAAATGGTCTAAAACTCCATTGAAGTATTCGTTTGAGTTTCAAAGAAAATTGGTCCGGTTTTGATGCTGATGTCTTGATCTACTTTTCAGATTAATCTCTCTAGGATAAAAATTATCAAAAGAATCTCTCTGAAATTCTTCACAGAAATGACCATTTCCTAAATCTAACCAGACTACAATATCCACATCCCAGTATGGGAGGCCTTGTCAGGAAGGAAGTCAGGAGTCTGTCTAAATCAATCTTCAAAGAGTTTGTAGCTGAACAAAGCACAAGTCATTCCAAGCATGGAATATAAGATCAACACACACTACTAGAGTATTTAGCCTGCCCTAGAAACTGAAGCCAGAATTCTATTATCACATGTGTACATATTATTATGTAATTTAATTATTACAATACTGGACACATTCCAACACCATAAACCATCTAGAACACAATACAACATAACCAAGCCGAGGAACCAACCAATGAATAATATACAGTGAAATATGGCTAATACTCATGTTATGTCATCTGAAATGGTGTCAACCATACTCATACACAGGAATCCCATGGGGATCGGGGTTAGAATAGGTCCTCAGTACCCCTTGCTTGTTGTAAGAGGCGACTAAATGGGGCAATACTTCAGATAAGGCCACAAAACTGAGGTCCCGTGTCACAGTAAGTGTGGCACGATTAAGACCCCTCCCTGTTCAAAGGCCATAAGCGCCGAGCATAGGCCTAAAATTTGCAGTCCTTCAACGGTAATGGTGACATTTCCATGAGTGAAAAATTCTCAAGCAGGACGCAAAACAATATACAACTAACCAACTAACCAATTTTATCCAAATTTTTTTTCTGGTTACAAGCCTGTCCAGAATAGACAAAATTCATTATATACAAATATAGTTCTGATATACTCTTCAGGCACCTAAATCATTCCATCCCATCCTCCATTTCTTGTCGCTCAGAAGAACCATTCCATGTATTGGGCTTGTAACCCACAATATTATCTGGAGGCTTCATATTTAGCTAGTTCTAGTAGCACATGGCAGTCGGTACTAACTCCTACAACCAATTTCATACCAAAGTACTTACTACCTACTGACTGCAAGTACCTATACTGTGTAGGCTCTCGATCAGTCAACACTTTGCCCCCTCCCCCACACACTACAGAAAAGCACTCCCATGGCTATGTGCTAAGCACCTTACACCCATTTCTTAATGACTGTGCAGCTATGGCATGTTAATATAAAACATGTGTACCTGTTACAGTAGTAGACTAGTACATCCCAGTGTGGAGAATATTTGTTCTACATGTGTAATCCGGGCGTCCTGCAGAAAACACAAACACTGGCCTACTGTTCAACTCAAGCTGACTGAGATATTGACCATCAAACATGATAACTATAGCGAATGAAAGATTGACCATCATACTGGATAACTATAGCGAATGAAAGATTGACCATCAAACTGGATAACTATAGCGACTGAAAGATTGACCATCAAACATGATAACTATAGCAAATGAAAGATTGACCATCAAACACGAAACCTTGGACAGTGAACCTGTACCCTGGAGTTGGCATAATGGTAAACACGATCTTGTAAACACCTACATCTGTACATCAACATCATAGAACATTTCACATCTACATTGAACTTATTGTCTCCATAAATTATTCCTCTGTAAGACTCTGTATATACATTTGCCCAAGTCCATCAAGCACCTGTTGTTTCAGTTCAGGTTGCCACAGTAAACACATCTGAATGTTTGTATGAAATCAGAGTGTGGATTGTAACAGACTAGTGAGGAACTACAGCATCAATCACCTGTAAACCATTAAACCCTATACAATCCATCAACAGGGCAGTGATTAAAATACTACTAGTTCACTAGCAAATCATCATCTAATGTCCCAGTGTCAGTGATTAAATTCTACAGGTTCACAACAAAATAACCAAACATCGAATTCTTCACCCATCCACCCCAGCATAATTAATCTAAACCACGTTTTTTTTTTTTTTTTTTGGTTTCCTGAAATTCCTGAGATTGCAATAAAATGACTTAATGTTTCCATCCTTTGAAAGGCACTAAGAGCTAAATATAGCATGCAGACAATTCAACTTGCAGATCAGAGCCTTAGATAAAATCATACCACACAGCACAGGAGGGGTTACGTAATGGCTAATCTGACAGGAAGCTGAATGGGGAGAGGGGAGGGTAAAAGATGGACAAATGGACAGACAGAAAATTCACAGTATTGTTAAAGTAAATCTGACAGAAGAATCTGAACCAGAAGACAGGGTGGGGGGTGGGAGTAGAACACAGACAGATGGACAGATTGAAATTTCACTGTATTGTAAAAGTAAATCTAACCAGGGCAGGAAATGTAGAGGACAGACAGACAGAGTATGGGAGGGGTTATGTAATTATGACAGGAAGCCGATTTCAGAGGTGTTGAAGACAGACGTTTTAGTCAGGAAGCTGGACAGGAGTGGGTGGGGGGGGTGGGGGGGACTGCAGACAGATAGAAGAGACAGACCAATCATCAAAATAACGTACATTACCTAATCAACGAAATAAGAAATAAAATCAAAACATGTTAAAACTCATAATCAAAGGATGAAAGTTGTTTCGGTAACTGAAAGTTTCTGATGATATGGACATCATACAAAAATATATTGCATAGATTAAGATTAAAGCATTCACTATACCACTCATATATATATATATATATTGCAGTAACATGTACGAGAATACTGCCTGCTTTGTTCTGACAGAGATCATCTGAGTTAAAGGCATTATCTTAATGCTCAGCCCGGTCACACATAGGAACCAACAACAAACACTCAGCTGAAACTCAAACGGAGACCCAAAAAGTTTTTACCTTATTCAACAAAACTCACCTTGAATTTCTAATGAGATAATATCCTATGAGAATGAAGGTGAATAAAATAAAACCAGGAAAGAAACAAATACAAGAGAACTCCAGGTATCCCAAATATGTCTGAGTTCTCTGACATCAGATCGCTACGGTAACTTGGGAGGAATAGTGAGAGTGGGGCCTCAGAGGGGGGAGACAGATTTTGGAAATTTTCCAGAGAGAAGGAAGAATGTCTTATCTTGTCATCTGGTTTCCTTTGTCTTCAACCCAGCTACAACTGTAGGTACTAATTTCTGTCTTTACCCCCATTGTAATAGTTAAATCATACTAGTATATGAATTCAATAGTTTATTAATAGATGAGAAAAAGTTGAATGAACTTGACAAAATATGTACCAGCTACTGAGCTGCAATAGAAATTGTAGATAGTTCAACTGACACCCAGATCTTAAGATCTTGAGAGAAGACGAGATAATAATCATAATTCCTACTTTTCTCTCTCTGGAAAATTGTACTTCCCTCACAGTAGACAAGACAGTTAGTGTTTGACCTACTTATGAAGCTGGAATCTAGGTCAGGTGATGGGTACTCACCACTGCCCAGTGCCCTTGTGTGGACCTCTTAGTATCTCTGATCTGATGGATCACAGCAGGGGGAATTAATCACAGATAAGATCAGGGAAAAAAATTCACACCAGCCTCTGAGGTTCAATCTAATAAAGTGATCATAAGACAGATCGGTTCAATTAGTTCTTAAAGACCCATGGGTGATTTACTGAGATTGAAAGTCCTACAATATTGCTAGCATTACAATATTAATACAGCTTTCAGGAATCAAAAAGTACACCTTCCATAAAATGCCAACAGACTATCAGTCATAAATGCATGGAATGCCATTCATCAATATCTTTGGTCTTCATAAATCACAGTGTTTAATGAGTAAAAGTTTGTCGTGGTTCATTAGATATTTTGGAGAGTGGTAGAACTTTCATCTGTCAGTCCGAGGCACAGGCAGCCAACATACATCACTAGTCACAACTGAATTATCTCCCGGTCTTAAAATAACACACTGTTAAAGTAATTAACAAAAGTTCTCAATGAGTCATGAATGAAACTATGGGGCAAATGTTGGTAGACAATATATCTAACTCACTGCGTGCATACACAAGACAAAAATGAGTTTTTGATTAGTAAAAATCTTAAACTGAATTTGAAAGATCCATTTCCTGCCACACATAGAGAATGAAGAGAGATGCATACAAGAGGAGCCAGGCAGTAATCTGACATCACAAAAAATAATACTGCTACATTATATCTAATGTGACGAAGTTAAACACTTTCATTGAACAAATATAAATCCTCTCTTTTCCATTCCACTTTTAGTTAAAATATGACTGAAAACAGTCGATATGTTCGGAGTGGAGAAAAAATAATAATCAAATAACAAGCCGCCATATAACCAGTTTAAAACCAGAGGAAAGAAAAATATGAGGATCTTTCAATTGCATAACTTAACCTTAACAGACCTAGCACTAAACACAGTGTATTCTGATAATTAGTTACTTCCCGTACCCAATCAACATGTCACATATTGTAATGATGAGTTACTTCCCTTACCCAATCAACATGTCTCTAATGATGAATTATTTCCTTTACCCAATCTACAAGTCTCCAATGATGAGTTACTTCCCTTACCCAATCAACATGTCTATAATGATGAGTTACTTCCCTTACCCAATCAACATGTCTCTAATGATGAATTACTTCCTTTACCCAATCTACATGTCTCCAATGATGAGTTACTTCCCTTACCCAATCAACATGTCTATAATGATGAGTTACTTCCCTTACACAATCAACATGTCTCCAATGATGAGTTACTTCCCTTACACAATCAACATGTCTATAATGATGAGCTACTTCCCTTACCCAATCTACATGTCTCCAATGATGAGTTACTTCCCTTACACAATCAACATGTCTATAATGATGAGTTACTTCCCTTACACAATCAATATGACATGTATTCTAATGATGAGTTACTTCCCTTACCCAATCAACATGTCTCCAATGATGAGTTACTTTCCTTACCCAATCAATGGTTACTCACCCTTCTTCTCTTTTTCAAACATTTTTCTCTTATTCAGATTTTCTTTGCCAGCTGCTATTGATGGAGTTTCCATGACCACAGGGGTAAGGGGCTGATTCAATTCATTGTCTTCTGGGGGTGGGGGAGGTAGAGGGAGTTCAGTTAATGGTTCCTCTTCATACGGGGGAGGAGGAAGCGGTTCATCGTCCAGAGATGATGTCATCACATTCATGCCAGCATCCGCAAAATTAGAAGGAGGTGATGTATCTAGGAGCATGTAAAACATTTCTAACATTAAAAAATTCTGATGAACATTGAATGTAATAAGAATTCTGTTCATAACTTTTTTACTATTGTGTATTTTCAGTCTCCTCTCAATCAAGGCCACATTAATAATGACTTAATTTTGTGTAATACAAAAACCCATGACATTTCTTAACATCATCTCGCGTCAAACCATAGGAATACAAATTGGAATTCTATTCCAAATTGTACATTTGTAATTATATGGGCAATTTTAAAAGTGAAACAAAGCACGATTTCTAATTTCCTGAAATTCACATGGTATACATAAATGACTACTTTGTATAAATTAATTTTGAATTTTGGCAGCCCTTTGGAAATGCAGACATTTTTTGTGCATGAAGGTATTTCATCAAAATGAAAAAGGTCTAGAATTCCTTTCGCATAAACAATAATGTACTGTTTGCTATTTCACTACAACACAAGAGATGCACAAATGTTTGTTCTGAAAGGAATCAAGATAGCAGCATTTGTAAAATTTACAGTCTCATATCTATGATTTATATGAATAGGTTCAATGGCAATACAGATTTGTTAGTTTTTTCTTCTTCTTGACTGTTGACTGGGGTTGAGGGCAGTACAGATTTGTTAGTTTTTTATTTTTATTATTTATTTTTTTTACAACTGTTGACTGGGGTTGAGGGCAGTACAGATTTGTTAGTTTTTTATTTTTATTATTTTTTTTTTTTTTACAACTGTTGACTGGGGTTGAGGGCAGTACAGATTTGTTAGTTTTTTATTTTTATTATTTTTTTTTTTACAACTGTTGACTGGGGTTGAGGGCAGTACAGATTTGTTAGTTTTTTATTTTTATTATTTTTTTTTTTACAACTGTTGACTGGGGTTGAGGGCAGTACAGATTTATTAGTTTTTTTTTCTTTTATTATTTTTTTTTTTACAACTGTTGACTGGGGTTGAGGGCAGTAGTAATTATGAGAGCTCTCTCAAGATCAAATTATTGCCTTTTACTTTAAGTTAGTGATCCTTAAACTATTGCCTTTTACTTTAAGTTAGTGATCCCTAAACTATCGCCTTCTACTTTAAGTTAGTGATCCCTAAATTATTGCCTTCTACTTTAAGTTAGTGATCCCTAAACTATTGCCTTCTACTTTAAGTTAGTGATCCCTAAATTATTGCCTTCTACTTTAAGTTAGTGATCCCTAAATTATTGCCTTCTACTTTAAGTTAGTGATCCCTAAACTATCGCCTTCTACTTTAAGTTAGTGATCCCTAAATTATTGCCTTCTACTTTAAGTTAGTGATCCCTAAACTATTGCCTTCTACTTTAAGTTAGTGATCCCTAAATTATTGCCTTCTACTTTAAGTTAGTGATCCCTAAATTATTGCCTTCTACTTTAAGTTAGTGATCCCTAAACTATCGCCTTCTACTTTAAGTTAGTGATCCCTAAATTATTGCCTTCTACTTTAAGTTAGTGATCCCTAAACTATTGCCTTCTACTTTAAGTTAGTGATCCCTAAATTATTGCCTTCTACTTTAAGTTAGTGATCCCTAAACTATTGCCTTTTACTTTAAGTTAGTGATCCCTAAACTATTGCCTTCTACTTTAAGTTAGTGATCCCTAAATTACTGCCTTCTACTTTAAGTTAGTGATCCCTAAATTATTGCCTTCTACTTTAAGTTAGTGATCCCTAAGCTATCGCCTTCTACTTTAAGTTAGTGATCCCTTGGGGGTGGGGGATTGGTCACATAATTACTGTTACCATAGTCAACAATTGTACATTCATATCCCAGTTTGCAGCATACAAAATAAGTGAACATATTTCTAATGCTGTACAATAAATGAACATATTTCTAATGCTGTACAATAAATGAACATATTTCTAATGCTGTACAATAAATGAACATATTTCTAATGCTGTACAATAAATGAACATATTTCCATCTTGTTTAACAAACCAGAACAAGCACCTCTAAATTAACTTATTAAGATACAAGATATACTGAATTTCTTCTAACATTTAATTCTTATATCTTGTACATTTCAAAAGTATCTTTTCTTTCAAACTTTACATCTTATGTTTGACTTTTTCACACAATACCATTGGTAAATAATGTAGGGGTATTCAATTTACAATACAATTAATTTTCTTAGTCTTGTTGTTAAAAAATAGTCATAGGGTATCTAAAATGACCCATAAAAAGATCAGTAAAATATTGTGCAAATTTTGATATACCCTGTTATTACATTTTCAACAGTGAAATACTGGAATTTATCCATTGAATAAAAGTTGTTATTTTCACACAAAAGTGTTATTTTCACACTGTGAAAATAACAACTGGGACTATTTGCCAAAAATAATTATCTGCAATTACATAATATCACTTTCATTTTACATTATGTATAATTGAATTTTCATGGTTTTTTTTATTTGAATGCCCAAAAATAATTTAATTTTCACGGGGGGGGGGAATGCTTGATCCACCTATCAAATGCGTCATGCCTTGCAAAATGTACCAGATGATGTCACGTCATATTGATTGACATGCATCTGCATATCTGTGACATTTACATTTTACTGTGTTGGACTTAATTTGGCAACAATGCTGCATGCTATAGTAAGTTATGTTGAAAACTTTTTTAAATACAAAAAGTGCAAATTATATAGCATTTTCTGGTACATGACATATTTTGTGTAATGTCGGGCCTAGATTTAAACTCGAGAGACAGGACTGTTTGATATTTTCACTCGTGCTTCGCACTTGTGAAACTATTTTTAAAAATCCTGTCTCACTCTTAAAATAAATTCTATACCCAACAACAATACATTGAATATCCTCTGTTTATTAAAGCGAATTCCTGTAATGCTTGGCAAATTTAATCTCCTTTTTCAGTTTGAGTTCAATATATTAAAAAATTGAAATATATCAATTGAATTGTTAATTTCTGTTCAGATATATTACTTTACTATGAAATGTTTTACCATGAAAGGTGAAGAAAACCAACCATCCATTCAATGATTATATCATTTATCTTCAGTATCTAAATTGAAATTTGAGTTATCTCCCTTTTCAATGCATTGATAGTCTGATTGACACGAGTTGCCTAAGAATTGAGATCTTTTTTGCTTGGTCTAGACCTTATGAGAATCTTTCTGTGTTTTGATATTGTTCTGTTGGAGACAAGGGTCATTGATTTCAATAAAGTAAGTTTTTACTCTGATTCCACTAAGAGAATAGTCCTCCTTAACTCAAAATTCCTATACTACATTTTCGAATCACATGTTACAACAGCAAACAAACAAGTAAAATGTAGCTTCATGACCCATATGATTTAAAAGTAAAGGAAATTTACACACAATTGGTGCATATCTTCTAATCTGTCTGGGGCACTCCAAGAAATGTGTACAACAGTTGTTGTTTTTTGGTCTGAGTTCTGGGACATTCTAAGAAATGTGTACATCAGTACCTTTTTCCCAAGGTTTTGGTCCCCCAGTTGATTTCAGTTTTGCTACAAATTTGACCCCTGTCTCAGTCTCACTCTCTGGTGTAGTTTTACTTCCTCCTGCAAGTCAACAACAATTACTAAATTATTATAGTCTCACACATGCAACAACAATTACTAAATTACTATACAGTCTCACATATACAACAAGTTATTAAATTACCATGATACCGTCTATTGCCAGTACTTTGTATTTTCTTACCCATAATATAATTTACAGAATTGATAGCATCTATGCAAATTTTTACAGTTATTGACTAAAATCTAATTTGATACATTTTATTTCAAATTTTTAATTGTAACCTAGCTTTTACATTTGGTAGACTGGGCTATTCACGGATTGTGGTTGACCATATAAAAGGAAATAATTAAAATTACGGGTTGAAAGGTGTATGTATTAGAGTAAAAATATTTCGGACAACAAAGTTTTTCATTCGAACAAGTGAAAGTTTGAGTTTACTTTCCCAAAGCGTAAGTGAAATAAAAAGTTAATGTCTATCCCCGTGTTACAGCAAGGAGTTTTAAGAATTTCATAGATTAATGATTTTACAACAGAACATTTTTCTTCAAGTCAAATTATTAAATCAATATCTTATACAATGCTTAACAAGAGCAAGAGTTCCACAGGCCTTGTCGTCACCTCAGCAATAGTTATAGGTATCACTAGTACCAAGGGCTACAAAATTTAGAAAAAAGTTCTGTTCTGCATAACTTAAGGATGTACTCTCGTGGTAATTTTACTGCGAGTGGGTCGCCATACTTTTTAAAGTTGTAAATCTGGGAATGCCTGTGTTTTATTAGAAGTAGAACATTAATATGTGTTTTTGTTTGTAAGTAATGTTAATAAACTAACAAAAATTAATTAAAACACATTATTTTCTCATTTTATGACATTCATGATGACGTTTACGATTATAAACAAACTCGAGCTCGAAGACGCACACTGTACGATGCCACATTTAAAGTCTATTCAAAAGCAGTCCAGAAACATACATGGGCGATTCGTTAGAAGTAAAACAGCAGTTATAGATCAGGCTGCATCCGATATTCTCACAAGTGAGTGGCAGACAAAGAAAATTACAGACAAGCAGACACAACCACATACATGGTGACACAGTACAGTACTGTACATAGTGTCAGACGAGAGGGGAGAATGGAAGAATGTTAGCGATGTAGTACCCGAACCAGAGTTGCTGATATAGTGTTGAATGAATTTGTAAGTTTTTCAATATACAAGAATTTTTTTTATGAAAATAAAATCTACAAACTATGTAGAACTGTACCTAAATTGATCTGCAATCTTCCAGATCCCGCCTAGTTGGTCACGTGTGAATTTTGCTCCTAACGTTCAATGTATCATTATTGAAGCATCATTTCGATTAAAAAGTGTAATCTATATCATTGTTTTAAAAAATCGCCAAAGTATACAGCGAATTTAATTCATTAAAAAGAGTTCAAAGGGAAAAGGGGGGGGGGGGGGGGGGGGGGGGTTCTCCCATCTAGAGAATTATGGAGCGCCATTCATGTACAAATTAGTTAAAACAAAAGATAATTTTGTTGACTATATATACATGTATAGATATGTTTCTTTTGGGCTACTAGATCAATAATTTGTTTCTAATCAGTTCTGGAAAATTACATTATTTTATCAAAATTTTATTTTAAATATTCCTTCAAAGTGTAATTGTCAAAAAGTTTTTATAATATTAAAATTTGTTTATAGGGTATTGAAAATGCACATTTTAAAAAAAATCCTGATTAGAATTTCAGCATATATTTCATAAACAGTCATTTATGCACTAACAAATTCATATATAACATTTTGCATAAGAAATTCTTTAAGAGTAACAATTTGTTGAGCAAGGCATTGAAATATAATCCCTGGCTAGACAAAAATTGGAGTTAGTTGACGTTGGTGTATTAACAGTGTGGTGGTAAACCCAATATTCTATTGTTAAGAATTTACAGTATTGATAGAAATTGAGTTCCAATGTTTTCTTTTTAGCTACATTCATTTGGTAACCACAGTGAGAGGGATGAGTTGTGCTATCATCATATGAAGAACCATACCAGGAAGTGCAGATTTCTTCCTCATGGCCACATGGAAGTTGACTGTTAAAAGTAGTTTCTGGATAATAACTCAAGTACTTTGCATTCTATTCAAACCAAACTTGGACATATGGATATATACAAAGAAAGAAAGATGCCTATCAATTTTGGGGCCAGAAGGTCAAAGATCAAGGTCACAGTGCATGGACATTAGAAAATGCTGATGCGAGGGCATATGTTTTACACATTCTGTAGTTATAAATGAATTAGTATTGCATATATGTATATTATTTATGTTTTCTGATTATTTATCATATAATGAAATAAATATATAGAATTTGTAAATAGGAATTGAAAAATAAACATTTTATAACAAATCGTATATTGTTATTGTTTAGAATGTATGTCAGTGTAAGAAGGGGGGTGGGGACACAAAATGGTGCAAATCTTTGTTCCAATGCACACTACCCCACACATTTTTTTTTCATTTAAATTAAACAAAAATATGATTCAAATCTGCATTAGTAATTTCAGAAAAAGTTTGATACAGATTCTCCCTAGGTTGAATTTTTTGATGAAATAGGTCTTCAAATTTGTGTGATATTTTATACAATTATGTTAATTAATACTTGATTTTTTGTAGAATTGGTGATATATTTTATGTAAAAATTATTGAAATAATCAATTATGCTTAATTTTCATAAAATAAAAGAAAACCAAGATTATTCTGTCTTTAATATTTGTTTTATAGTGTGTTTCTTGTAAAAATTGGTGATTTTCATGAAAAATTAAGTTTCAGCAAAGGGGCAACTTTGAGGGGTGTAATTCTTTAAAGTCCACACTAACATACTCTTTTTTTATGTTTTAAATGTCTTTCGGATAAAGATGTATCAGTTAAAATGGTTTATCAAAAAAGTTTGATACTTCTGAAAAAATTCAAACCAGGAGAGAACATCCTTAAAGGACACATCTCGTGTTTTCAAAGTATACAGAATTATATGCATTTTGTCTTCCTTATGCTTATAGAAATTAATTGTAATAGTTCGTTCGCTGAAGTATTGCGATAATTAGCCACAATACGGACTTAAATCTAAGCCCCAATTTCAAAAAGCCTAGATAATTAGATAGGTAGTCACGTGGTACAGTGACGTCATATGCGACCTTTGTCCATCAACTTGTTGTAAAAGTAGTGTTAGATATTTTTAAAAACTCGGGTTTTAGGGGCCTAATTTATCTACCATGGATAACATTTATTTCAATGTTGACAAATTTCCCAAGTCTTATATCTTTTAACCACCAGTGCATAGCGACCCAAATGTAGCGAGAAAAGCGAGTATGAAATCTGCATAAATTTGCGAGTAAATAATGTTTACATCGGATCACTGTCTAAACACAATTTGGTAATGCCATTTCTGTAAACAACTATAATTAGCGGTGTTGCTTTTCTAAAATAAACAGTGCAATTATTATTAAATTTATTTTTGGAGAAGTTAGATAGGCCTAAATTATGATACGATTATGTATCATTGACAACTAGGCCTACTGTCACGGGTGCATTTCGAAAAAGAAAAAATAATAATAATGATCAAACTTATTGTGAAAATCACAACACTTTTAAATTATTTTATTAAAGCAATTTTATTAGGCCTGATCATTATTTTTTGTTATCAACACGTTGTTACTTAGGAAGTGGGAGCGCGGCGTGCTGTTGTTGTAAACACATGTGCGATCCTTAAAAAAAATGTAAGCATTATAATTCAATTCAAAGTCGGGAAATATTATATTTTATTATTTATAATTGAAAGTTCAATTATCTTTTATCTTTAAATTTCTTTTTTAAAACTACCAGTTGGTAGACATTGCTAGCAAAGTTCTGCCTATATGTTGTTACAAGGTGAAGGTCAGTTGGTGCGAGTGTGTATTGAATTCGAGAGCAGAACGGAAAGCATATGCCGTAGGCCTATATGTAACAGTGCGTAGCTTCGATAGAACCATTTTCTCGCAGTTTATCTACGTATTTGTCCAAGTGCTTATTTGAAAAAGTACAGAGACAAATTCTACTGGTTTTTTTTTTTTATGGCAAAGTCGTTGTGCCGACAAAAATATTCATGTCTTGTCCCTCATACCTTCCTTCGAAAATTGAAAAAAACACAGTCCAAATCTTCTCTACTGACAGCAAGTACACCCTTAAACGGCACAAAACACCCTAATGCAGTGTTATTTACAAACTGTTAATGTGATAATTGTTTGTTTGTCAATTAAATCTAATCTGTTTATGAAATGACTATCAACTGTTTTCAAATCTTCTCGCTCGAGGTCGCATATGACGTCACAGATAATGGCGCGTAAAATATCGAAGAAAATATGCATATCGCAAGATTTGAATTTCATCGCTTTCAAACTCGAAAACTACGCAAACTGTTTCATTTAAAACACATGTAAAGTAGTTTTAGGCATGAAATGAATTAATTTTGCTGAAAAAATTAAAAAGTTTAAAAACATGCGATGTGTCCTTTCAGCTAAATTCTAATATTCAGCTAAAGATGGGTTCTTAAAAATTATATGTTTCCAAAAGTGCCTATACTGATGAAAGACTTTACATAATATATGTAACATTAACAACACGGTATGACTAATTTGGACCTGTGCTAGAGTCAAAGCCCTGAGGTGGCAAAATTCACAATTTTGGTACAGTCAAACCTGTATTAAATTAAGAGACCGTCCAACGGAGAATGGAAAAAAGGTCACATATGACAGGTGGTCTCTTAATACAGGTTGCCTATTTTCCGCAGTTAAAGGATAAAATTTCGCAAATAATTTGTACAATGGAGAAAATGACTACAGTAAAACTCTGATATAGCGAATTTCTGAGGACCCTCCATAAAAATTCGCTATAAGCGTTATTTGCTATACGTTTATAGCGAATTCATAATTCATAATTCAAATATAACGAATTCGTTATAAAACTTTTTTATTCAACATGTATACCAGTTATATAAGAAAGCAGCAATCGATATACTTGCGTTTGTATTGTCTTTAAGAGAAATGAAGCCTATATATTTTCGAGAAGAAATATTTTTATACAAGAAATATACACATTGATTTATATATGATAATTTTATCTTGATAGATTATTAAGTCATGCAAGAACATGTCGAGAGAGAAATGTCAACAAAAGTTTGTGCAATACATACATGTACAGTCTATTGCAATTGTCATTTACTTGTTGCTTTACACAAATAAATGAGTGTACGATAAAATAAATGCAATCAATAATAGTAAACAATACCGATAATATATTTCCTAAACGTATGTGCAAGTATTGTTTTGCGTTAACAACCTTTCATGAAAAAATACAAACAGAAATGTCGGAATAAGTGTGGATCCTTTATGTCAATGGAAAACGATTGTTAAAAATCACAGAGTTGAAAATGAAAAAAATAAATTCGTTATAAAAAGTCATTTTTACGTTCAATCTTAATTCTAGGGGAATAGGAATTTACTTCGTTATATCCGTAAATTCGCTATATCCGTGTTCATTATAGACGCAGATTTTTATATAGAATATATAAAGAATTTGCCAGGGAAATCGTTTTCACTTCGCTATAGCCGTAATTTCGCTATATCCGTGTTCGCTATATTCGAGTTTTACTGTACATGTATTTGGAATTTATCATTAAGAATATTAAGTACGGTTTTAATAGTTGTAAAATAAAATAATTAATACACTGTAGTTAAAAATCTAGAATACAATGTATTGTATCATAATTTATTATTCATCAAAAATTACATTTAATCTATTTAAGAATGACAAACTTTGCACATTTACACGAGATTTATAACTTATTTATAAACTGCATGTAAATTTTCTAAAACTTAAACACTTTGTTGTAAAGGGTATTTAGGTATAGTCTACTTGTACAGTGAAACTAAAAAATGCAATGCTAGTGGTAAGAAAGCAAATGGTGAAGTGTTGCGTCTCCTTTTGTACAATAGGCCTACATGCTGGAAATATGTTATTCAATTTGAGAAACATTAAATAAATTACAATATCCATTGTACATGCACAGCAAATCTTTTAAGCTTAGAACTAATGCAGGCAACTTTCTTGAACTCGGACGTGTCAAATACTCGGGACATGTCGAAGTGAGCCGCTAGTTCCGGTCATTATTCTGGAAACCTCGAGTATCTCATGCAGGAAAACTGCGAATACACAGTACTCCGTTTAAAATTTCAGTCCTAAGCATAATATTTACCTGGTTTATATCACAATCGGACAAATTTTTCACTCTGTTAAACATAATGGTATAACAAGTGATAGATTTTCATTTCCGATCTAGCCTACTCGGCACTTCTTAAAATTTGTCGAAATTCACACCTTCAAATACACCAGCCTTGATTCCCTGATCCTTGATTTTGTTAAATAAACAACAACTCGGGTTTTATTAATTAACCACACACGACACTGCATGTTGACAGCTTGGGTATAATAATTTATTCAGAGGGCCGACTACACAACATCAACACCAAACTATGTGTATTAAAATGAAAGTGTTAGGGGCGAAAATTCCCAGAATAGTCGTGCGTTTGAAAACGAAAGTTTTAGGGGCGATAATTCCCAGAATAGTCGGCTCAACCGAAATCGAAAGTAATAATCACGCTGTAATAGTAAAATGCACAGTCGTTAAATAGAGGTAAAATTTCGTGAAAATACACGAAAAGGTTGTAAAAATCATGGTCGTTGGTCGCGTCAGACAGGTGGTCGTTTAATACAGGTAAAATATATAGATAACGTCTTGGGGGGAACTTTTTAAGGTCACATACGACATTGAGTCGCTTAATACAGTGGGTCGCTATGGCAGTTTTGACTGTATATCCCTAAATATGTCTTTAGTTTTTATACCGTATCGGCAAACTTACAGAAGTCTTTTCTATAGGGAGGGGGCTTATATAGGCTAAGTCTGCTGCCCAATCCCATCAAATTATTTGAATAAATATTGTTTAAACATAAAAAAGAAGTCTTTCAAATGATTAAAAAAATAAACACAATAATTTTGGCCCCACCCTGGAACCAAAACCCTTCTTGCCGGGGATCATGAAATTTACAATTTTGGTAAAGGTGGACCTACTCCTTCTAAATATCCATTTAGTTTTAATTTAGGGCTGTTCCAGAAATGATCAAATGGGGGGGTCGGGCGGCAAATGATATTTTTTTGTGTGGGTGGTCGTATTTTTTCATATTTTAATTGGTCCGTGGTGGGATTGTTAATAAAATATTTATTATGGGTAGTGGGTAGTTTCTATTGTTTTATTTTGTGCTACGTGGGTGTTGAGTTTTCAGAATATTTTTATTGTCGCTCTTGTCGTGTTGGTTACAAAACGTCGGAGGGAAAATTGAAAACGTGCTTTCGAAATCGAAAGTAACATAAAACTATTCGAGTTGTCGCTCTTTGCAGCGCATAACTTTCCATTACGGCACTCTTCAAATTAGAGGCGTTTAATAGGGTCCCTTTATTACAGTTTACAGTGCATCGATTTTGAGAATATTTTGAAACCAATAGGTATTCCGTTTTCTAATAAAAATAGGCAAACCTTAGTTGATTTATACGAGGGTACCGATGCGTTATATTTATCAGTCGGTGTGATGCCTCCGGGCGCGGGCTCCATTAGAAGACGAACGATTCGTGGAAAAACATATCCATACCCATTTCATGATAATAGCATCGTTTGGACTCCCAATCTTTCCAACATTCCCGCCATAGATGCCTTTGATTGTTGATGTGACATCGTTTCTACAGAACTACTGTGATACAATGTCGCACAGGCATTACCGCGTCATTGACTAGAATGTTTGTCCCGAAAACCTCGCGAGATTTGTACCGTTTTCATTTTTAAAAATATTTTTGTGGTGGGTCTGGTTAGTTTTTTTTTTTTTATTAGATGGGTCATTGTAAAATGAGTTTATTAATTTGATGGATCGTGGGGTAATTTTTTATTTTTTTTTATGGGTGCTTGGTATATACAAAAGGTGCCCCCCCCCCCCCCCCCCCCCCCCCCATGTATTTATTTCTGGAATATCCCTTAGTATCAAGAGCATTAAAGACGATATTATCTAAATGTTTTACAAATACACACAATACATATACACTATACACCATGTTTGGCCCCACCCTGGGGTCAGAACCTCTACCCAGGGATCATGAACTTTATAATTTTGGAAGAGGCCTGCTCTACATCACTATGGATTTTGTTTTTCTTACAGATGTATGGTTGTAGAGAAGATTTTTGAAAATTAGTCAATTTTTGGCAGGTTATGTATGCCCTGCCCCTGTTCAAAAAATGCTTTCTACCAAATTTGAAAAGAATTTGGAGTGATAATTATCAAGAAGTTAATAATGTTCAATTGGTAATGTATGACGACAGATGCTGATCAATAGCAATAGGTCACCTGCATTTACTCCACATCAGTTTCTTTTTATTGTATGAGACATTTTAGATCTTGATACAGTACCTGTGGCCTTGACTGGGTTCAGCTTCACTAGAAGTGCCTCAGGCGAAGTTTCCTTACTGCCCTGTGGCATACTACTTTTGGGAACATCTTTTGGACTAGACCGAAGTTGTACCTTCCCAAGCTCAGCAGCGATCCCCATGGCAACATGCTTGAGTGTCTCCTTTTCCTGCTCAGCAGGTGGTGCTCCGGCAGCTTTTAGCTGGACTTTGTTGAGTTGGGATGCAAAGCTGGAGTGATGAGTGGGAGAATTTAAGGGACTTAAGTCCACTGAACCTTCCCTCATTTTCTTACCCAGCTCAAACGACGTCACAGAGGACCTGTTACCTGGGATTTTTGAGATTGGGGGTGGGGTGGGGGGCTCACTCCCAGAAACCTGCCTATTTCCAAAATGCTGACCGGAAACCTGCTGTCCACTTCCCATTTCTAAGGGGGGTGGGGGTAGAGGTGGAGAGGGGGATCGCATGCTTCCATGGGCCTTTATACTACCAGACAGAGGGTTGGGAGGTGCAGGGAAGCTTGGGGGTCTGTGTTTTTTCACAGATGGTCCCATCGGTTCCTGTTCATGCATAACATCAAGCTGGGCAGGGACGAATGGCTTTACATGTTGTGGAAAGTTTGTGTCCCTCAAATGTTGGGGAGGTGTGACAGGTCTAATCGGCATGGACTGTCTCCGAGGAGAATTTGGAGAACCCCCCGTGGAGGGCCTCTGGTATGGAGCATTATGGGAAGGCTGAACAGTTCTGACATCAAGATTGGAAGACTTACGACGTTGACCATCCCCATGATGTCCATTTTGAGGGTATGATTGTTTGATGGGTTCATATGTCGGTGAGCCTGGGGATGTTAAGTCTAAATGTTCATTGGATTGCTGTGGGGAGCTGGGGAGGGCAGACACATAAGAGAAGGGTCGTGCCTGGTTAGGGGAGGGGATGGCGGGCGCTGGAGATGACGACCTCCTAACCTGGGCGTGATGTTGCTTGGGTGACCTAGATAACTTTGGTGACTGGTGAGGTGAATGCCGATTGGCTGATCTGTGAGGATCATCTAAGAAAACTGGGTCGTCACTGGATGTTGATACCTGAATGTAAGATAGTAATAAAATGCACGATACTAATACAGGAAGGTTATCATAAAAACAGAAATTCAAACTTCACTTTTTTTCCTACTAATTGCTTAGAAATTTTATTCCACCACTACAGAATAATATACATTTTTTATACACGTCTTGCTACAATTTTTTTTCTTGAAATACCAGTGTATTCATAATAACCCTGACAATAATTCATGTGACATAACAGATATAACATGATCCCTATTCATATAACTCTGGCACTATATTCATAAACTCATCTATAGGCTATTATATGATACATTTTCCTACACAAAAATATTAAAAACTTTGTAATACAGATACAGATTGATGTTGCCGGGATAAAAGTTCTATTGACAGACCAAATGGAGAAAACTGAGAGAGAATTTCCATAATATTTAACTATATTTACTTCTTGACAGAAATATAAATAAATGCTCGTCATAACAAACAATTTCACAGGAAACATGCATTGTCAGTGTAGAGTGAACTCTGTATTCTGTAGTAGAACATTGTTGTCACTATAGTTAGTATGAATGTACTTATTGAATACAAATACAGCTGATTCCTTCCATATTGAAATTGGGCATTTTGAAATATTGCTTACTTTGAAATAAAAATAATTCCCCAACAACAATTTCTTCTTTCCTTTCCATCAAAATGTTGGTTAATTCGAAATTGCTTATATTGAGATATCCCCAATCTAAATAAAATCAGATTTCTTAGATTCGTGCTGTATACTCCTATTGTAGCGATTGTGAGCGTATTTTAGAATCTGATTTTAATTACATTGGAAATATCCCTTAATTAGAAGTAGATTGACAGCCAGCTGAGCTGGTAACAAATTGTTTTCATAAAGGTTTACATCAGTCGTCATCAAGGTCAGTGAATCCAGGTAAATAAGTGGTCCGTGAAACCAGGTAAATAAGTGACCTGGACACCAGGTAAATAAGTGGTCCGTGACACCAGGTAAATAAGTGACCTGGACACCAGGTAAATAAGTGGTCCACGCACCAGGTAAATAAGTGGTCCGCGACACCAGGTAAATAAGTGACCTGGACACCAGGTAAATAAGTGGTCCGTGACACCAGGTAAATAAGTGACCTGGACACCAGGTAAATAAGTGGTCCACGCACCAGGTAAATAAGTGGTCCGTGACACCAGGTAAATAAGTGACCTAGACACCAGGTAAATAAGTGGCCTGGACACCAGGTAAATAAGTGGTCCGCGACACCAGGTAAATAAGTGGGCCTGGACACCAGGTAAATAAGTGGTCGGTGACACCAGGTAAATAAGTGACCTGGACACCAGGTAAATAAGTGGTCCGCGACACCAGGTAAATAAGTGGTCCGCGACACCAGGTAAATAAGTGGCCTGGACACCAGGTAAATAAGTGGTCCGTGTGACAAACCAACAAGGTTCAGGTTTGCATGCATTTATAATGTAACAAAATTATGTTTCCAAAATGGACAAAAGAGATTAAGTTAATTTCTTTTGAATACATTTAAAATCAATATATGCACCCATGGGTGCATGAGCCGAGTTGCATGGGATACATTGTAAAGTCAGGAATGATGTGTCAGATTTATAATTGTGAAGAACTAATTTCAGGTTTAAACTTTTCGAGTTACTGTCCAGAAACCATATTTGTCTGAAGTTTTCAATCTATTTTTGGTCACTGTGACCTTGACCTTTGACCTTTTTTCTCCAAAATCAATAGGGGCCTTGCTTTGCTGGTATCCAACAATATATCCAAGTTTCATTTGATTCAAATTCAAATTTTTCGAGTTATCCTCCGGAAACCAAATTTTTTTGGAATTTAAAATCTATTTTCAGTCACTGTGACCTTGACCTTTGACCTATTTTCTCCAAAATCAATTGGGGTCTTCCTTACAAGGTACATAACAATATCTTTAAGTATCATTTGATTCGGATTTAAACATTATGAGTTATCATCCGGAAACCAAATATTTCTGAAATTTTCATTCTATATTCGGTCACTGTGACCTTGACCTTTGACCTTTTTCTCCAAATTCAATAGGGGTCTTCCTTACCTGGTACCCAACAATATAGCAAAGTTTCATTTGATGAAGATTTAAACTTTCTGAGTTAACATCCGGAAACCAAATTTTTCTGAAATTTTCATTTATTTTCCGTCACTGTGACCTTGACCTTTGACCATTTTTCTCCAAAATCAATAAGGGTCTTTCTTACCTGGTACCCAACAATATATCAAAGTTTCATTTGATTAGATTGTAAACTTCTTGAGTTATCATCCGGAAACCAATTGTTGACGCCTAACCGCCCGCCCGCATTACCAAACCCATAGCCGAGTTCCAACTTCGTTGCAACTCGGCTAAAAATAATCATCTGGTTCCTTGAATTTCAATTTATCTGGAGCGGAATGCATGACATAATTGTGTTTATTGTTACAGTATACAGACATGATATACAGTAAAACCTCACTATCTCAAACTTGATGAGACCGAGAAAAACTTAAAGATATCCGAGGATTTAAGATATCGAGGGTAAAATACTTAATGAAAACATCGTTGGGACTTCTGAATCACTTCAATGTATCCATGGTATTCGAGATATCAGTGTTTGAGATACCGAAGTTCAGCTGTAATTGTGTTTATTGTACACGAGTTTGATATATTTATGTTTTTGTACAAGAGTTTGATATATTTATGTTTATTGTACACGAGTTGGATATATTTATGTTTATTGCACACGAGTTGGATATATTTATGTTTATTGTACACGAGTTGGATATATTTATGTTTATTGCACACGAGTTGGATATATTTATGTTTATTGCACACGAGTTTGATATATTTATGTTTATTGTACACGAGTTGGATATATTTTGAGATTGATCCCTCACTGTCCTGTGTCTTTGTAATATGGATAACCAAACCTAAAAGTAAACTAAATTAATCCTCTCAGAGACGATGACTGATGTAGCATGATGATGGCCTACTTGAGACTTTCAGAATTATACATCAGATGAGCCAGCTAAAGTGTATTAACTTATAATGTAGGTCATATACAGGCAGCGAGATCAAACAAGATAACTGAACTTGTCCTTATATAAAAAATTCAATGTAATATCAATAAATCTTGTCTGATATCAGCTGAGATAATCTAATAGATCTTGTCTGATATCAGCTGAGATTGATATCAGCTGAGATAATCTAAAGCTTGCCCAGCTCATTAGAGAATTCATCTTGTACCACCTGGAGGTCATTTGTGAATATAAAGTTTCAACAAAAAGAACTTTTCCTTGAGATAAGTGGACGTAATCTAGCCTGCAAGGAGATCTGTTGAGAACACACGCCATGTTCCTTTCCAAGTTACTGAGATAACTCGTAGGTTTCTGATTCTTACTCCTTCATAAGAATAGCTGAGATAAAAATCATTCTGTTCAAATAATCATCGAGTTGTAACTTGCCCCGTTTCAATAGTTAACATACGAATTCACTCTGTCAGGACAACTCACTAAAGTCCAAGAATAGTTGAGATATTAGTTACCTTGTTCTATAAATGGCTGAATATGACTCATCCTGTCCCACTAACTCACTTGAGCCCGATAATAGCTAAGATAACTCACTTGAGCTTCACAATAGCTAAGATTGAACTCAATATTGCCTGATAATAGTTGAGATGAAACTCACTTGAGCCTAATGACAGCTGAGATAGAACTCACTTGAGCCTGATGATAGCAAAGATGAAACTCACTTCAGCCTGATAATAGCCTAGAACTCACTTAAGCCTGATGACAACTGAGAACTCACTTGAGGCTGATGATTGCTGAAATAGAACTCACTTGAGCCTGATGATTGCTGAGATAGAACTCACTTGAGCCTGATGACAGCTGAGATAGAACTCACTTGAGTCTGATGACAGCTGAGAAAGAACTCACTTGAGCCTGATGACAGCCAAGATGAAACTCACTTGAGCCTGATTATAGCCGAGATGAAACTCACCCTGTCTCGTCCTGAGCTAAGTCTTGTACTGGAACTTCTCTTGGGTGGAGGAGGTCTCCTTGTGGCCTGAAAAAAATTCATCATCAAAAATTTACACCATCATCTCAGACATTAAAACAACACTCTTACATGCATTACTTTCTTTTTTTTTTTTTTTTTTTTTTTTTTGATAAAAGTGCTTTCCTCATGTTACATAGAGAGGAAAAATCATTTATTGTTATCCAGCAAATCTTTTTCTTCTGTTTGGGTGGTGAGCTAGAAATAATCTTATCATTGTTAGAGGGTTCGTACATTAATACACACTTATCATTGTTAAGAGGATCCGTACATTAACACACACGGATCACGCGGATTAACACACACGGATCATGTGGATAAACACACGGATTAACATACACGGATCACATGGATTAACACACACGGATCACACAGATTAACACACACGGATCACGCGGATTAAAACACAAGGAATCTGCCATTTTTTCATCACATTTTACCTTTTCCCCTGGTATGACATCATAAATCCCAGACTGACTGTACATCTCCCTAGGATTTGGAGGGGGGCTGTCAGGGGAGATAAATGCCCCACAGGGAGGGGGAGGTAACCCTCGTCTGTGTTGAACACTCATGTCAGACATTACATTGGCAATATCGGCGTAAGTGGTGTCTTCCTCGCTGTCATCCTCGGTATCATCTGAAACATCAGTTATCAGCATCAATCATTGCCTTCAAATATATTCATATCAACTTACACAGCATCTAGAAGTAGACTATCATCATCAACAACAACAAATGAAACAGGATTACCAATCAATTCACCAATATGAATTCAAAATTACTTACATTCCTTAAATTCTCTCTCTCTCCCTCTCTCAAATATATATATATATATGATTAGTGTATTATGTATGAATCATGGATGTTACATATTGTTAACTAAAATATGTAAAATGGTCTGTACATTTAAGTTTTGTGTTATTATTTACCCCTTAATCTAAGGAGAAAATGCTCACAAGCAAAACTTGTCTGTTGTATGTTATGAATGTAATGTTAAGTTAAATCAATAAAAAGGAACCAGAAGTAGAAGAAGTGGCCCCGAATATTTAGTTCTAAAATCATTGATTTCACGATTAGACATGGTGGGATAAATTTGTATTCCCTTTCAGATTCATCGATAGGTCCTTAAAAGATATTTACAATGAATGAAGGCAAGAGTTACAACAGACATCAACATTGTCATCATCATCATCATCCCCATCCCTATAAACTAAATGAATTTACCTTCTCTCTTCAATCGAGGACTACATCATGAAGAGACTCAAAATAAAATCCATTCCTCTGACAAAATGTTCACACAAAATAACATTTCCCTAAGCTAACTTCATTCCCATATACACACTTCCAATCACAGCTACCGTTTGTCTAATCCACTGTTATTTTGTACTATTACGCAGTGACAAATCCAGTCCTGTAAAAATGAATGCTTAACACACTCTATGAAGCTGTACACACATCTAATAGGACATCACTTGACAATTGCTCATACAACAATCATACAAAGGAAATAAAAAAATAGATTTCTTTGTTCATCAAAGTAGAGTGTGGCATGCTAGTTTTATAAATTTTTACTTATTTTGTGCATCTACCCTTCATTTAATTTCAGTTCCTCTTTTCATTGATCTACTAGTATACATTTTATCAAATTCAATATGACATTATGTTACAATGATCATAATTACAGTGAAAATATGTACAAACCACATTATTTAATTATTTTTGAATATTTTTTTCTGGCGAGTATTTCATTAGTGTGATGACAACAGGACGTCTTACAGGAACAATGCTCGACCTTATCAACCCTCGACTGCATGCACTCTTATCACAACTAAATACACATGTACAGAGCTTTAAATATCACCAGGATAGTCTCAGGTTGCATAAATATTGTCATCATTAGATAAACATTGTTCCACTCAAAGGAAAATGTACCCTGAAAAGTTGAAGTCTTTAAGGTGACTCGTTAGATTAAAATTTTATCTATTGTCTCACTTCAGCACCTCGTATCAAGCATGATTTCACCATCGAAAGCGCGATACAGCTCTTAATTACTTTATACGAATTTTTTGTTACTTGGACTCTAAAATCTCTTATTTGCAAACAAATTGCATTTATTTATCATTCCTGAAAAAATCACAAAAAATGAAATAATTGAGAGCTTGTATCACTTTTTAATGGTGAGTTATCATACTTCATATAATGAGCCATTAAATAAAATTTTGATGTAATGAGCCACCTTATAAAAGCTTTGTTGAATTAGAGAAAATGAAGGATTTACAAACTCAGACAAGTTTCTCAATCACACAGTATACATATGTATTTCTGTCAACTGACAAAAGCATGCTGTCAAGTTCAAGAATCCTTTATACAAAAAAGGCATTAGTTGATTTATTTCTTTAAGGTAATAACTTTACAGGGAAATCTTGTGACAGATTTTAACTGTATAAATCACTATACAGAAGAGTCTGGTGGGACTATACAGTTACAGAATTCATCTTGTGCACCTAATATACAAATTCTGCCTCCCAATTTCTTAAGATTCACAGCAGGATATGTCTGAGAGAAAAAAGAGGGGTGGTCTTCTTTGGACAGCCTCCTATTTTTATTCAATATTTCAGTGCACCAATGCAGCACCATAGTGACATACTTGTAGTTATAGTGACATACTTGTAGTTATATTGACATACTTGTAGTTATAGTGACATACTTGTAGTTGTAGTGACATACTTGTAGTTATATGTTATAGTGACATACTTGTAGTTATAGTGACATACTTGTAGTTATAGTGACATACTTGTAATTATAGTGACATACTTGTAGTTATACGTTATAGTGACATACTTGTAGTTATAGTGACATACTTGTAGTTATACATTATAGTGACATACTTGTAGTTATAGTGACATACTTGTAGTTATACATTATAGTGACATACTTGTAGTTATAGTGACATACTTGTAGTTATATGTTATAGTGACATACTTGTAGTTATAGTGACATACTTGTAGTTGTAGTGACATACTTGTAGTTGTAGTGACATACTTGTAGTTGTAGTGACATACTTGTAGTTGTAGTGACATACTTGTAGTTATAGTGACATACTTGTAGTTATAGTGACATACTTGTAGTTATAGTGACATACTTGTAGTTATACATTATAGTGACATACTTGTAGTTATAGTGACATACTTGTAGTTATAGTGACATACTTGTAGTTATAGTGACATACTTGTAGTTATAGTGACATACTTGTAGTTATAGTGACATACTTGTAGTTATATGTTGTAGTGACATACTTGTAGTTATAAGTTATAGTGACATACTTATAGTTATATGTTATAGTGACATACTTGTAGTTATAGTGACATACTTGTAGTTATATGTTGTAGTGACATACTTGTAGTTATAGTGACATACTTGTAGTTATAGTGACATACTTGTAGTTATAGTGACATACTTGTAGTTATAGTGACATACTTGTAGTTATAGTGACATACTTGTAATTATAGTGACATACTTGTAGTTATATGTTATAGTGACATACTTGTAGTTATAGTGACATACTTGTAGTTATAGTGACATACTTGTAGTTATAGTGACATACTTGTAGTTATAGTGACATACTTGTAGTTATAGTGACATACTTGTAGTTATAGTGACATACTTGTAGTTATATGTTGTAGTGACATACTTGTAGTTATATGTTATAGTGACATACTTGTAGTTATAGTGACATACTTGTAGTTATAGTGACATACTTGTAGTTATAGTGACATACTTGTAGTTATATGTTGTAGTGACATACTTGTAGTTACAAGTTATAGTGACATACTTGTAGTTATATGTTATAGTGACATACTTGTAGTTATAGTGACATACTTGTAGTTATATGTTATAGTGACATACTTGTAGTTATAGTGACATACTTGTAGTTATATGTTATAGTGACATACTTGTAGTTATAGTGACATACTTGTAGTTATAGTGACATACTTGTAGTTATATGTTGTAGTGACATACTTGTAGTTATAAGTTATAGTGACATACTTGTAGTTATATGTTATAGTGACATACTTGTAGTTATAGTGACATGCTTGTAGTTATAGTGACATGCTTGTAGTTATAGTGACATACTTGTAGTTATATGTTATAGTGACATACTTGTAGTTATAGTGACATACTTGTAGTTATAGTGACATACTTGTAGTTATATGTTATAGTGACATACTTGTAGTTATACATTGTAGTGACATACTTGTAGTTATAGTGACATACTTGTAGTTATATGCTATTCTGACTTTGGTAAACGTATTAGTCTGATTATTTACTTCTTTTCTGTAATATTGTACTTAAATAATTTGTAATTCGTAGCTGTGGATGCTGACAGGTATAACGAGGGCCACAAGTTTCCCTAACTGCATTAGGTACACTTGTTGATTTCAAAGATGTAGGAGACTTACATTAGAACAGGCTTTAGAAAATTTGGTAATTAATCAATTTACTTTTGTTATCTTTGGAATTTTATTGGATTTACCAGGTGTCATCACCCAAAATACAGCCACCATTTCAGCAAGAAATCCTTGGTAGAATAATTAAACACCAAAAGGTTTCCTTGAAATTAATAGCTGATAGCAAATTAATTATTTAATTAAACATCTACCACCCTATGTGTCCTTGGACATTACTAATCACCAATTTGCACCAAAAATATTTACATGGTGTGTCATTGATGTAAAGTTTGGTGATTTTGATGAATGTATAAAAATAAAATATATCTGATGGGTTTTTTTTTTTGGGGGGGGGGGGGCATAAAGTAAAGATGGCTCACAGGGTCAATCTAATTAAAATGATGAAAAATATGATGATATGTAATGAGTACATATGTCAAAAAGGCAGATAAAATGCAATTTTGGAGTTTAAAAAAATGATTCTAAAAAATTTATTTTCATTTGAACAAAAGACTCGAGGAAGGGGGAGGAGGGAGGGGGGGGGGGGGGGGGACTACGATGATAGACAGACAAGATCAAAGAAGTCTGAAATCTAATGATTTCATTTCTAATAGAGAAAAGAAACTGCGCATAACAAAAATAAGCATAATATTATATAGTATTGCAAAAATTTATAAAAAAATAAAAACAACCAACGATGGTAAAGATTTTGAATAGGGCAGACTAAACTAATTTCCATACAACATAAAGCATGTGTCGTTAGGGATTTTCTCACTCAACAGAATGATGACTTTTTGGCAAGCTGCCCCCCCCCCCCCTCTCAAGCCCCTCCCCCTCCATCACCCTCCATTGGTCACCAATTGTGCATGTCTGAAATGAAATGGAGAGCTGTATAGATGATACTACCAAATCCACCAGTTATGTTGGTTGATCTGAGCCAATCTTTAACCAACAATTGAAATAACATCCCTCAACCATGTTTTTGAACACTTTTAATCAATCAGGCCTTGTTGTCAGGCTGGTGACCAAGTGCAAATGGTGGTCATCTGCCTGAATTTTAGCTTTGTGAATTACCATCCAAATACCAGTGTTTTTGGAGTGTTTTGAAATGAAGTTATGAGACGTTTACAAAAATAAATGGGTTATGAATTGTTGCAAACAATGTCTTTGTTAAATGACATTCCCTCCCATCTTATTTTTTTTTTATTTTCACATATAAAATGATACAAAATTTCTCTTTTCTGCTAGTATATATTTCATATGTCTTGCTTCATTTCATTGAAAATAAATTTTAAAGGGACTGATTCACGATTTTACCCAAAATTTTGTTTTTCACTTTTAATGATCAAAATCTACTGTCTAATGTGTTTGAAAGATTTCACATGAAAATTAAGGTTATACATCATCAAAGAATCTCATTTTAGAGAGTTTATTATTTGTTTCGTAAACACAGATTGCGGTATGCTATTGTTTACGAAATTTTCAAGAGAAATGGATATCTATCTAAGTATTATTATATCTTTCACATTTCAAGCATTTTTGGGGTGAAATGTGTCATCTAAAAGTTAAATGTGTGACTATGCAAAATTAAGATGCATTATATTACAAAATCAATATTTCACTTGTTTGTTTGTTTACATAAAAAGACTTGAGTCTTTGTTTACATAACACATATTTAAGGCTAAAATATTACTTTTATTCTTGCATTCAGAAGGTCAAAATTTTGGCTGTCAACATTAAATGAGCTATATTTCTAATGTTTAACATCAAAAATGAAAAATATTTTTATCAAAAATCGTGAACCAGTCCCTTTAAAATAGTCTTAATTTATTATCATGTGTACAATAACACTGAAAGGTTATTGAAAACACAAGATTTATAGTGTAACACTGGTTGACAAGGTTGCCTAGCATCATTAACTCCACAAGGAAATAACTCTAAATTCCACTTTAGAATCGCTCAAGAATTATATCCTTGGTGTTCATACAATTTTTGATGCTTTTTGTAGACATTTTATTCTGCAATATTAGTACAACTACATCCATTGTCACAAACCACACCAATCATCTCCATTCACACTACCTCAATTAAGACCCCAAGCCTTCAACCTTATAAGCATCCAAATCCTTCTTTAAAAATCTGCGAAAATAATTTTCTCAAAATTTTATGAATCTGAAAACAGGTTCAAATGCAAAGATTCATACAGTACATACCATTTTCTACAAACTTTCCAGAAAACAAGAGATGTTTGTAAAACACATATGCCCCCATGGTGCAATATTGAAAAGGGTTATACACATGCATCATTTAATTGATAGTAGTATCATCAATTTAAAATAATGAGCAGACAATATCTTCCTATGTCAAGAGTGTATTGACCATGTGATCTAAAATTCAATAGGGGTCATCTCCTCCATATGCTGTACCAGCGTACCAAGTTTACTGTCAATCAAGCAAATAATTCTTAAAATATAGGAGACAATATATTACTATGTCCAGTTCAACCATTGACCTTTGACCATGTGACCTCAAAATCAATAGAGGTCATCTTCTCTTGAAGATGTACCAGTGCACCAAGTTTGATGTCTGTCAAGCAAAGGGTTCTCAACATATTGAGCGGACAGTCTATTCTTATGTCCAGTTTGACCCTTGACCATGTGACCTCAAAATCAATAGGGGTCATCTTCTCCTGAAGATGTACCAGTGTACCATGTTTGATGTCTGTCAAGCAAAGATTCTCAAGATATTGAGCGGACAGTATATTCCCATGTCCAGAGTAGATTGACCTTTGACCTTCAACCTTTTGACCTGAAAAACAATAGGGGTCCTCTTCTACTCATAACCAATCCACATATGAAATATCATTATGATCAAGTGAATAGTTCTCAAGATATTGAGTGGGCAACATGTGGTCTACCGACCGACCGACAGACAAAGCAATATGCCCCTCTTCTTTGAAGGGGGCATAAAAATTGTTCTCTAAACAAAATACCTGTATCTATAGATACATACAGGTAGACAGTACAGGTAGATGACCTCTGAACCATCTGATAACCGCCCACCCTCGATTACTGGGACAAAGTTAGAGACGAGTTCCATCATATTCGAAAATTAATGTTCCATCATGATGTTAAGTAACTTGTGCAAAGATTATTTGATTGATTGTATATTGTTTAACGTCCCACATGAGAATTTTTTACTCATATGGAGACGTCACCATTACTGGTGAAGGGCTGCAAAATTTAGGCCTATGCTCAGTGCTTACGACTGCCTTTGAGCAGGGAAGGATCTTTATCATGCCACACCTGCTGTGACACCGGGCCTCGATTTTTGCGGTCTCATCCGAAGGACCAACCCATTTAGTCTCCTTTTACAACAAGCAAGGGGTACTAGTGACCTATTCTAACCCAGATCTCTATGGGACACAGATTATTTGAAAAAGAAGTTCAGGTCAAAACCAATCATCATGAAATTTTGTGACTTAGAATTGGTTGGGATTGAATTGACTGAATTTAAAATTGAATTGAGTACAATCATCATGTTCCAGACAAACACACTGACCCTGTAAATACTACAAAACACCGTAGACCTCCTAATTGTGAAACAAATCATTTAATATCATATGATACAGGAAAGTAATTAAACACAAATGAGGTTAATTTTAACTTCAATTAATTATCTGTGAATTTTTTAAATTCATTTATACATCAAATCAAAAACTTACGTGTGAATCTAAAACTCGCCAAAAAGAAAATGTTTTTATCACATTATAGTAAGAAAACACATAGTTAGATTGAGAGCTTCCTTCCTCTCTCTCTGAGGTACACAGCAATCTTTTATCAAGTAGTGTTTTCTTGTAAAACTGAAGATTTCTTCCTGAGTGTTTAACTAATGGTGTCACTGATGTTGTGTGATAATTCACAAAGTCACCACACATAAGGCATAGTGTTCAGAAATTTTCAGGCCAGATTTTTATAATTCACGAGTTCAATGAATCCAGAATCTGACCCTGTATCCTGATGCTGTTTCTAGCTGTGTGTTGTTGGTTGTTTTTATTCATTAGCCATTGTCAGATGTCGGGAAGCCGACTCTAATGAATTGATTAAACAGACATTGTGACAAACAGCTGATATCTCAAAAACACCTGTCTTAATTTGGTCAGATCTATATCGGAAACAGAACAAGTAAAAAGTTCTGCAATTTCTCCATTTGCCTTATTGAAAGACTTAATTTTTAAAATAATTCAATTGCTGTTACTTCAAAATGCTACTCGTCTTATTATTACCCCAACTGTGTGAATGCATCTTGTATGTTTGTTTATGTTTTAAAAGCTATAAAAAATTCTCCGATTTGCCTGTCAGATATTATCAAAATTGTAATAAACATTTTTTTTTCATGTTATAGTGCACTTTTGATGATGAATTGAGCATGTCAACTTTCCAATGAAGTATCCTCCACAAAGATTCCTTGCAGTTAAGCATCACAATGAAAATCAATACACATCTCCCATACATCTGCAAAACTAGCCTAATTATTATGATTAAAGGTTAAACAGCTTCTCTCCAGTTACAGTGACACAGAATCGGGTTCTCTGATTCACAGATTAAATGACACCAGTATCCCTCTAACACTTCTAAAGCTGGTCGTCCTATGCAGTAAATTCCATTGTCCTCTTGGTGAGATATGGGATGAGAGAGAAAACACACTAGTTACAGACAGAAATCAATGACAGACTGAAATAGAGAGGGGACCCCCTGACATATTGTCTCCTGTTTCCCCTGACATACCTGAGTGACGGTACAATTCCCCATTCACCTTGTAACCCCAGATGACCTGCTGACAACAGGGACTATCCGTCAATACACCACAGTCTCAAAATTTCTATTTTCTATAATTAGTGACATGTGCGTCTCAACAGTCCTAGAAAATCAAGTGGGTTGTACCATTTTACAGGGACAGGGGGGGAGAACTGTCTCGCATGTGCTTATGCACATGCTGGGGAGGAGCTCCAGACTGCATGAATGTTATGAGGCCTGCTGCCTTTGAGGTTATTGATTAGGTTGTAATGTCATTAACAGTTTTCTTCCATCTGTGCGACTGAAGGTTCTCAGCACTTAATGGAACACAAATTGTCATGCTCCAGTGCTTTGAAAACAAATATCTAATAGCTGGGCTGCAGATAGACAGGTATATTGATACAGCCAACAGATGTTTAGTCAATCAGGAGGTTTTTTTTCATTAATTATACTCTGCTGTTTGGTCTTTTAAATTCTCTGATGAGTGAAGAAGATATACTGGGAAGGGGGGTAATCTAATTGACTCTTTTGTGTCAGTCTGTTTCATGGTGCATGTAAAAAAAAAATGCACCAATTCACTGGCACTTTACAAACATCAGACAGAGCCCAATGCATGTCAATTTATTTAATTACATAATTAAAAGCAACTTTCATGTTTTCCCTTTCCCTTGTTTTTAAAAAAAAATCCAATGAAATGCAAACCAGCATAAATGTTTTCTTTTGAAAGAGGAAATAGTTCATTTTAAATTACATACTACAAAGAAATGAGATTTATAGGCCTCAATGCTAGCTTGAGTCACCTAGCTTTTACTAATGTTAGGAACCCATAAGACAAACACCAACTCCAAGCTCAATCATGACCATTTCAACTTTAAAATACTTTAGAATATTCATTAATTCTTAGTATGTTGTTTTGAAGAGATTCTTGATATGTAAAATTTTCAGCCATACAACGGCCCATGCACTTTTAACCCCAAGATACATCTTTAAAACTGAACTAAACTGAAATTCAGTGTTTGCAAATAGTGACAATAAATTAGCAGCCAGTATATAATTAGTAGCCAGTATGCAATTTAACAAGATAGATATAACCATTTTCTATATTTCCTAACTAAACAATGGATTCTGACCATAGCCTCTTACAACAGGTTCACTCAATTCAAGACCAGTGGATTTAGAGGGGAAAAATCATTTATTTTGTTCAAAATTTGGGATTTTTTAATTGCATTCTTAACCTTCACCACTTTCTCAACTGTCACACAGTCTAACACATCATTTCCTGTCACACAGTCTAACACATCATTTCCTGTCACACAGTCTAACACATCATTTCCTGTCACACAGTCTAACACATCACTCCCTGTCACACAGTCTAACACATCACTTCCTGTCACACAGTCTAATACATCACTTCCTGTCACACAGTCTAATACATCACTACCTGTCACACAGTCTAACACACCATTTCCTGTCACACAGTCTAACACATCACTTCCTGTCACACAGTCTAACACATCACTTCCTGTCACACTAACACATCACTTCCTGTCACACAGTCTAACACATCACTCCCTGTCACACAGTCTAACACATCACTTCCTGTCACACTAACACATCACTTCCTGTCACACTAACACATCACTTCCTGTCACACAGTCTAACACTTCACCTGTCACACAGTCTAACACATCACTCCCTGTCACACAGTCTAACACATCATTTCCTGTCACACTAACACATCACTTCCTGTCACACAGTCTAACACACCACTTCCTGTCACACAGTCTAACACATCACTTCCTGTCACACAGTCTAACACATCACTACCTGTCACACAGTCTAACACATCACTCCCTGTCACACAGTCTAATACATTACTACCTGTCACACAGTCTAACACATCACTTCCTGTCACACAGTCTAACACATCACTCCCTGTCACAGTCTAATACATCACTTCCTGTCACACAGTCTAATACATCACTTCCTGTCACACAGTCTGATACATCACTACCTGTCACACAGTCTAACACATCACTTCCTGTCACACAGTCTTACACATCACTTCCTGTCACACAGTCTTACACATCACTTCCTGTCACACAGTCTAAAACATCACTTCCTGTCACACAGTCTAACACATCACTTCCTGTCATACAGTCTAACACATCACTTCCTGTCACACAGTCTAACACATCACTCCCTGTCACAGTCTAATACATTACTTCCTGTCACACAGTCTAATACATCACTACCTGTCACACAGTCTAACACATCACTCCCTGTCACACAGTCTAACACACCATTTCCTGTCACACAGTCTAACACATCACTTCCTGTCACAGTCTATTACATCACTACCTGTCACACAGTCTGATACATCACTACCTGTCACACTAACACATCACTTCCTGTCACACAGTCTAACACATCACTACCTGTCACACAGTCTAACACATCACTAACTGTCACACAGTCTAACACATCACTTCCTGTCATACAGTCTAACACATCACTTCCTGTCACAGTCTATTACATCACTAACTGTCACACAGTCTAACACATCACTTCCTGTCATACAGTCTAACACATCACTTCCTGTCACAGTCTATTACATCACTACCTGTCACACAGTCTGATACATCACTACCTGTCACACTAACACATCACTTCCTGTCACACAGTCTAACACATCACTACCTGTCACACAGTCTAACACATCACTTCCTGTCACAGTCTAACACATCACTTCCTGTCACACAGTCTTACACATCACTTCCTGTCACACAGTCTAACACATCACTACCTGTCACACAGTCTAACACATCACTCCCTGTCACACAGTCTAATACATTACTACCTGTCACACAGTCTAACACATCACTTCCTGTCACACAGTCTAACACATCACCGAGAGATGGAGACAGACTGAGGGATGGAGAGACAGACTGAGGAATGGAGAGACAGACTGAGGGATGGAGAGACAGGTTAAGGGATGGAGAGACAGGTTGAAGGATGGAGAGACAGGCTGAGGGATGGAGAGACAGAGGGATGGAGAGACAGACTGAGGGATGGAGAGACAGAGCAAGGGATGGAGAGACAGAGGGATGGAGACAGACAGAGGGATGGAGAGACAGACTGACAGATGGAGACAGATCAAGGGATGGAGAGACAGACTGAGGGATGGAGAGACAGAGCAAGGGATGGAGAGACAGACTGAGGGATGGTGAGACAGACTCAGGGATAGAGAGACAGAGGGATGGAGAGACAGACTGAGGGATGGTGAGACATACAGAGGGATGGAGAGACAGACTGAGGGATGGAGAGACAGACTGAGGGATGGAGAGACAGACTGAGGGATGGTGAGACAGGCTGAGGGATGGAGAGACAGAGGGATGGAGAGACAGACTGAGGGATGGTGAGACAGACTGAGGGATGGAGAGACAGAGGGATGGAGAGACAGAGGGATGGAGAGACAGACTGAGGGATGGTGAGACAGACTGAGGGATGGAGAGACAGACTGAGGGATGGAGAGACAGAGGGATGGAGAGACAGAGGGATGGAGAGACAGACTGAGGGATGGTGAGACAGACTGAGGGATGGAGAGACAGACTGAGGGATGGAGAGACAGAGCGAGGGATGGAGAGACAGATCGAGGGATGGAGAGACAGAGCAAGGGATGGTGAGACAGACAGGGATGGAGAGACAGACTGAGGGATGGAGAGACAGATCGAGGGATGGAGAGACAGAGCAAGGGATGGTGAGACAGACAGGGATGGAGAGACAGACTGAGGGATGGAGAGACAGATCGAGGGATGGAGAGACAGATCAAGGGATGGAGAGACAGAGCAAGGGATGGAGAGACAGACTGAGGGATGGAGACAGACAGAGGGATGGAGAGACAGACTGAGGGATGGAGAGATGGACTGAGGGATGGAGAGATGGACCAAGGGATGGAGACAGACAGCAAGAGAGACAGACTGAGGGATGGAGATGGACCAAGGGATGGAGAGACAGACTGAGGGATGGAGAGACAGACTTGCTATTATATATAACCACTTCTCCTTCTCTTTATCCTGGAATTCTAATACTGACTATAAAGAATATCATCATGACTGTCCAAATACCTACTGACAACTGTCAATAAATGATACATACCCGATTCTTTTCCAGGAACTCTGTCATATTGACTAAGAATATCATCAAGGCTATCCAAAGACCCACTGATATCTGTCTGCCTGAAAACAGAAAATAACATGTTATCAATTCAGTTTCAGATATATCATCTTTTAAGTACAGCATACATTGGTAAATAAAGTTTTGACATTTCAGTATTTTTTTTTCATCACTACATGTATAAAGAAAAAAGAGATTTGCATGTCTTATTTAATTCCTTATTATGCTTTCAGACTAGCTTCACTGAGACAGTGCTTATGTCATATTCTAAATCTCGCGTTTTACGGACACTTACTCTGTGGACTTTTGAGCCTGGTGAACTCTGCCCTCATCATGATCTCTGGAGTACTGGATCCAGGAGGTCACTTTATCATGCTGCAGCGACATCTGGTGACACAACTCTTGCACTTTTCTTTCATTCTGCTCCATAGAAATCTTGTGAAGCTCAGCATACCTTCTCTTAGCCAAAAACCTTCGAACAGCTTTAAAATGAATTTTGATACTTAAAAATTTCAGTTAGATAATGGGAGTATTTTTTTAAAAACCATTTTCATGCATACTATACGATTCTGTGTGCTAGAAATGGTTTTACGGAGAGGGCTGTCTAAGTTTTTAGAACTTGTGCCTGATCCCTTTGTAATTATGTTACAATGAAATAAGCTCAATCCAATCAAGGTTTGCAAAACTAATGATTTTCCACTGAATGGAATTTTTAAGTGCATACATAACATTGAGGACAACATAACATTAAGGGAGTAGTCATTGAGGTTTGCAATAATGATAGGGAGTAGTCATTGTGTTACATAACATACAGGGAGTAGTCATTGAGGACTATATAACATACAGGGAGTAGTCATTGTGGGCTACATAACATACAGGGAATAGTCATTAAGGGCTGGATAGCATAAACAATCTTCACTTACCTGATTGACAGACTACAACTTTTTTTTTAACTTCACTGGAAACTTGATCAATTTTCTTCATATCTGTCTCATGGAAAAACACCTTGGATTTCCCCACCTGTCATGAATGAATCAAGAATTTCTGATGCTTTCAAAGTATTCTCATTCTACAATTTTTTTCTTCAGAAAAACAGTGCAACATTCAGTCTTTCATTTCAAGGCAATCCTTCAAACTTCAGAGTATTGGATAGGAATCCCTCTAACTTCAGAGTATTGGATAGGAAAGTTATCTTAGGGTCTCTATGATACTCTCTTGTAAACATCCAGTTAAACCTGACATAGTGACCTACTGTACTAAGCAACTCACTGTTGTATATGACAGTATAAGCCAACCAATCTCTGAATCAATGTGTATACCCAAGTAATCAGTTAATGCATAATCACGGTGCAAGGAAAAATCCTATGTTCTTCTTTATTTAACAATATTTACTCCTTCAATATTTTTGATATCGAGATCTCTACTGATTGTAACGATAGCCATTTCTCATGAATGTGCTGCTGTTGTATATGATACATGATTGGTTGTATATTCAGGCAACGAAATTAAGGGGAAATACTCGCTAAGTGCGAGTTAAAAATTGACATAACGAGTGAAAAATCACAAGTGATCGCAACTTTTTGCGAGTGAAAAAAAACCCAATCTTTTTTCTGAATTTCCTTGGTTTATTGGCTGTACTTTGAAGTTTACAATAATTTTGTCTTGTGCATAGAAATGCTTTACAGAATGAATATACAAATATTGAAAAAGTAAACATTGATCGAATAAATAACTATAAGGCCAAGGTCATCTCAGTCAGTGATGTCGAAGATGGCCTACTGCATGCACACTTTGGGCGTCTCAGAGACGTCTGATTTGAATAGCAAGCATGTTGATCTCATCCGTGTTTACATGAAACAACACATGAAAGTGTTGGTGTCACGCTTCACGCAGTGTCCTTCTGTAGTCAAACACTTAGAATTCACGTTTTTTTTCCAACTAGAATTTTTTAGATGAAATTTCCAAAAGCTTTGAAGATATAATTTGAATTGATGCAAACAGTCTTCAAGATTTCAAACCCCATGATTTTGTAAATAGGTGGTAGATCTCTGGACAGCGAGTTCGCCACAAAAGTGTACCCTATGACCCTCATCATGCACCAATGATACATGTATGTTGTCTGATAATTCATTAAAATTTAAATGAAAGAATTCTCAATATTATTTTTTTATTATTGCACTCTAAAGAAGATTTTGAAAGATTTTCCCTGTATTTTGATATAGATACATGCTTGTTTTCTTAAATTCCTGTAAAACAGCAATCGATTGAAAAATCCTAGTAAAGGCTCAATTTTACTAGTTGGAAAATAATCCACAAGCTAAAATTTGCTAGTAGTGAAAAAAGTTAATTTCGATCCCTGATATTGTTTAACATCCCTCTCGAGAATTTTTCACTCATTGGAGTCATCACCATTAATGGCGAAGGGCTGCGAAATTTAGGTCTACGCTTGGTGCTTATGGCTTTTGAGCAGGGGGGGATCTTTATCATGCCACACCTACTGTGACATGGGGTCTCTGTTTTTGTGGTCTCATTTGAAGGACCGCACCATTTAGTCGCCTCTTATGGTAAGTAAGAGTTACTGAGGACCTATACTAACCCGGATCCCCACAGGATTGTATGAATACAGGTAAATATAGTCCCGTATTTGTAGAATTTTTAGCGAGACACAAATTTGGCAATTTTTCTATTAAAATGGGTATATGTATTAAGCAAAAGGTATTTTTAGCAACTTTATAATTCCAGGAAAGGTAACTATTACCTCTGATATGGAATAAATTGTTAGCAATATTCAATTTAAGCAATCTAACCACTCTCTAGGGCTGTGCGGTGCACCGAAAATTTCGATGCACCGCGATTCATACCATTCGATTCGATGCACCGATTACAAATTCCGGATTTCGGTTCGGTTCGGTTTAGAATTTACATACACCAAAACAACAAATATGGCGTCTGAGTGATGTGCAGAACATGTGGGGGGTTTTTATGCAAAAGGGATTTAAATCACTACTGTGTTGAGAGTTAGCATTTTCACCACTCAGATACCAACAGAATATATGGTCCGTAAGATCATTGCAGTTTACCTTTACATGACATATAACATTTCTGTCAGTGGTGGAGTGAAATAAACATCGTAAGTAATGACACAGATTTGACATTTGATATGAGAGAAGTAAATAAAAAAGGAGAGATTTTCAAAGACTCTCAATTGATAGAATTGTTGAATTTTTACATATGAAAACAATATCATATGCATTTTAGATTCACTATAGATTTGTTTAATAATCCAAAACTTATGCAGCACATTAATATAACAAATTTAAAAAAGACTGTCAGTGTTTTCTTTTTTCTCTCAAAGTTATACAATACCATTATAAATAGATATGATGTTTACAAATGACAACATATACTTATGTAACTTGAAAAAAATCAAATCAAATATGCTATTCATTAAAATTGTTAATTTTTGTGCTATTATTATATAAATTGGACCTAACATGAACCGAATCGAAAATAATCTAACCGTACTGTTCTGAATCGAAACCGAACCAAATCGAGCTAACTCTGAATCGTCCCAGCCCTACCGCTCTCGCTAATAATGCCAAAATTAAATCCTCGCTAAAAATTCTGCTTATACGGTATATCCTTTCTGTTCTATGTCCATTTTAACTGCTGGAAATTCTGACAGAAATGAAAGTTGAATGTGAATTAATATAGATAAACACAATTTTAGTAAAGGACTACTACCTGCTCCTTCTAAATATCCATTCAGTTTCAATTCAGGCAAAACAAAAAATTAATAGAAAGTTTTTCAGGCCTAAAATTTCAAATTTTGATAAGGCAGGAAGGTGTTATTTTTGGTTTTATTATTTTTTTTTACTTGGTTGTAACAGGAGTTATCTTTCCTTATTATGTTGACTGTAGAATGAGTTACCTTTTCTTTTTCATATATAGAATAAGCAACAGAATTTTTATTTTTATAAAAACAGCTTCACATTACTTACATACATGTAAGTAATACTATTAAATGTATACTTTTATTCTTAAACACTTGCTCATAAATGAGTATAAATTCAATAATTATTTGATCAAAAAGATACTTATAATTTTATCAATACCTTCTGAATGTTATATATAATTATCTGTAACACAAGAGTTACCTCATTTACATAAATAAACAAATATAGACTTAAAAAATCCCATGCAATACCTTTTCAACAGATGCGATGGAGCCTAAGAAACTATATGATTAATTTTTTTTCCTTAATAGTATCAATAGCATCAAAGAAGATATTTATTTCATTAATAAACGTTTAATTTTACACATAAACATGATATGCTAAGTTTGGACCTGCCCTAGAGTCAGAACCTCTAACCCAGGGATCAAGAAATCCACAATTTTAGTAGAGGCGTTAGTCGACTCTACATGACTGCATTTAGTTTTACTTACAGATGTGCAGTAGTAAAGAAGATTTTTGAAAAATGGTCAATTTTTGGCAGTTCTAGCACCGCCCCTAAGGCCCATGGGGGTGCAGAAGGCCTTAAACTTAACAAGGTATGTCCTATGTTTCCAAAACTTGCTTCATATTGAATATGAAAAGAATTGGAAGGGTAGTTATCAAGAAGTAAAATATCTTCCATTGTTATGCACACATTTAATCATTACAACCATTTTGGCCCCACACTGGGATCATGAAATTCACAATTCCTGTTACTATCTAAGTCTGTGCTCAGTCAATATGTACCTTGTGACTATCTGAGTATGTGCTCAGTCAATACATACCTTGTGACTATCTGCGTCTGTGCTCAGTCCACAGAACTTGATGACCTCTCGACATTTCTGTTCATCCGGAATCATACAGAACGGAGGAACCACAAAATACCTCAAAGTCTCGTATCTGTCAACAAGAAAATAATACAAAGAAATAGCGGAGGTACCGTGATAGCCCTCAGAGTCTCGTACTTGTCAATAACAAAATAATACAAAGAAATAGGGGAGGTACCGTGATAGCCCTCAGAGTCTCGTACCTGTCAATAACAAAATAATACAAAGAAATAGCGGAGGTACCGTGATAGCCCTCAGAGTCTCGTACCTGTCAATAACAAAATAATACAAAGAAATAGCGGAGGTACCGTGATAGCCCTCAGAGTTTCATACCTGTCAATAACAAAATAATACAAAGAAATAGCGGAGGTACCGTGATAGCCCTCAGAGTCTCGTACCTGTCAATAACAAAATAATACAAAGAAATAGGGGAGGTACCGTGATAGCCCTCAGAGTTTCATACCTGTCAATAACAAAATAATACAAAGAAACAACAGAGGAATCATGATAGACATCAAAGTTTTGCACCTATCAAAAACAAAATACTGTAAATCCCTAAATTTAATGTGAGTACTTAATTTTACAAACTGGCTGTTTTTGTTCAAGTTGTGAGAGTGTAAAATGGTGAGTTTAGACTTTCAGAGACATATTTTGCATCATCCACTTTGGTTCTGACAGCCAGAGCCATTAAAACTCAACTCTGTTCCAGATGACAAATTCACGACCTTTATTTGAATTAACTTTTACTATTTCATTGAGAAGTCTTTATTGATCTGCTATCTTCGGTTCAGGTATTCAGAGAGTGTACTTGAGTTCTGTTGACATTATAAAATTACTAAAAGATAAATGATTGAAACATGACAACATAGATGGATTTTTTTTGCAAGTGAAATTTTTTTTACCAATTGCTACTTGGCCTTTTCAAAATATGAAAACTTTCAAACGATAAAGACATTTTTGTGAATTTCAGTAAAAAGCCTGTAGATTTGTATTTGTGTTTCTTATTTTTGCGAATCTATGCTGGTGTTAAAAATAAATCAATTGCAGAAAATTTCATCATATTACAGATTTATGCTCTTTCAGGTCCGTCAACTCTGCAGGCTTCACATAATAACCATTAACTTTGTAGTGCTGATAAAGACCCTTGCACGGTGATACCAATTCCTGCACTCTGTTATCCATTTAGTTTTTCTTACACAGAAGATTTTTGAAAATTGGTCAATTTACAGCAATTTTTGTTCTGCCCCTAAGGTCTCAGGGGTGCAGGAATTCTGAAATGTACACTTTATGGGACATAATTTGAAAATAATTGGATGGGCAGTTATAAGGAAGAAGTTAAAAACATGACAATAGATGCAACAATAGGTCAGTTGAGTGACTCAGGTGACCTGAAAATGTCAATATGAAGCCATCTTGTGTTCTCTTTCTATAAAGGGTCAACACCTACTTCACCATATGAAATATGAGAGCCCTATCACTCACCATTCAAAAGTTATGAGCAAGGTTCAAGTTTCAGACAGACAGGACAAAACAATGCCCTCCCCCCTGACTTTAGGAACATTTGTGTTTGTATTTTGACATGATTTAGTGTGGTCCTGCTAACCCTTTTAATGATTTCCTGTATAATATTACCACATCAAACTTTAATCACCTAAACTGCCCTACCTCTGGGGCCCCTGAATTGAACAAACTTGAATTTGCATTACCTGGGAATGCTTGCAGATCAATATGAGTAATCATGGATGGCCCTGTTCTTCTTAAGAAGATTTTAAAAGATATTTTCCTATGTATTCCCATATAAAACTTTGATCCCCTATTGTAGTCCTACACCCCCCCCCCCTTCCAACAATTTGAATTGAACAAATTTCAATCTGCACTACCTGGGGATGCTTGCATATTAATATAAGTTCATGGTCCTGTTGTTCTTGAGAAGATTTTTAAATGACCCCCACCTTTTTTTGCACTTTCCTGATTATCTCCCCTTTTCGAGGGAGCATTGCCCTTCATTTTTAAAAACAAACTTGAATCTCCTCTAGCTATTAATAAAGGAAGATTTGTGCCAAGCTTGATTGAAATTGGCCCAGGTTCTAGAGAAGAAGATGAAAATGTTAAAAGTTAATGACAACCACACTGATGACACTGACAACAGACGCCGAACAAATTCTAATCAGAAAAAGCTCACCTATGGCTCAGGTCAGCTAAAGAGGAAGAACAATCGTGCATACCATGAAGAATACCACGAAGAAGTCGGAGATAAAATAGCCAGACATAATATTGAACACACTGTTTCTGCTTGGCATTTTCTCCCCAAATTTGAAACAAAAATAGTTTGAAACTCCTGTTGTGGTGGGTTACAAAAGCAGCAGACAAGATCTTGGAGAACCAAGAGCTTGGACATTTATCTTGAATTGAGAAGCTATTATCATAATATAATGGTGTGGCTTGGACATCCCTACTTTCTACATTTCTATGTGATACTATTTATCTAATGAAGCATAATTACATGTAATGGTGTGGCTACTTTATACCTTTCTATGTGATACTATTTATCTAATGAAGCATAATTACATGGACACAGTGGTGTTTATGTTACTCATTTATCATGTTTTTAACTTTTCAAAAGTGGAATAAGAGTTATCTCTCTTGATTTGTTGTCTACACAATGTGATCAATTTATATCCTTTGAAGTTTTATTATATATTACCAAAAAATAATGATATCAAATAAATAATTAGCATGTTGTGAATGATTGTAATAAGATATCAATTCTATTTAAAATTACTACACGAGAGGCATTTTCAAGAAGGTGTAGTTTTAATTCCACCATTAATTTTGCAAATGAAAATTCCATAAATAGTATAATCTGCAATGTAAATGTCTGTCTCTTTATAACTAAAATTGATGATGCAGTCTGTCCTCCATAACTTATATCTCTTGCTTTTTCTTTTCCTTTGCTTGTAGCTATAGTATGTATATGTCTTGCATTTTCTTTTTTTTAATATCATTAGTTTTTTGTGTATTCATGATTAATTAAGACAACTTACCATTATTTTTTATTTTTTATTGTACCTTATGTACCACCGATGGATGGTGTGAGTGAAAATAAATGGAAGAAGACACACTCCCTTTGTTTCACACAACTAGAATGTCCCTGAACACTCTCATTGTCTCACACAACAAGAAACTCTCTGAACACTCTTTGACTTACACAACTAGAAAGTCCCGAAACTTGACGCGGCTAGCGTATCCATATTTCTTTATTTTGATTGTCTCAGTAATCCCTGTGTATCTCATCTGAGCTAGGACATATTCCGGGATAAAAACAAGCGGTTTTCTCTCGATGTTTGGTCGGATACAGCGTATGATGTGAGGTGTGGCTGTTTGGATTTTGGCCATTAGGTCCGACAAGGAGTTCTATAATACACAGGAGAACTGTTTTCAAGGTCACACTGAGCATTACAAGTATACACCAATAAATTAAATTGCTTGATCACTATACATCAACAAAACAAGTTCTAAGTACAGTCAAATCTCGTTATCTCGAACTCGATGGGACCAAGATAAAACTTCCGTGATATCCAAAGATTCGAGATATCGAGGGTAAAATACTTAAAGCATAAGTGGTTGGGACTCCCAAATCACTTCAACATATCCATGGTATTCAAGATATATATCCATGGTATTCAAGATATATATCCATGGTATTCAGGATATCGGTGTTTGAGATGTCGAAGTTTAACAGTAACTGTATTTTTCTGATGTAGTCCCACCCATGTTCTTGTGGGCAAATACAGCATACACTACATGTCAATGGGTGATGCATACATCATTCTGCAATGTTTGTTGTGGCATACTTTAAATCTAAAATTGATGTAAGTGATTGAATACGTCATTGATTATTGATATACAGATGTGGGCTGGGTAATGTAAGTAATTGAATACGTTAAATTGATTATTGATATACAGATGTGGGCTGGGTAATGTAAGTGATTGAATATGTCATTGATTATTGATATACAGATGTGGGCTGGGTAACGTAAGTGATTGAATATGTCATTGATTATTGATATACAGATGTGGGCTGGGTAACGTAAGTGATTGAATATGTCATTGATTATTGATATACAGATGTGGGCTGGGTAACGTAAGTGATTGAATATGTCATTGATTATTGATATACAGATGTGGGCTGGGTAACGTAAGTGATTGAATATGTCATTGATTATTGATATACAGATGTGGGCTGGGTAACGTAAGTGATTGAATATGTCATTGATTATTGATATACAGATGTGGGCTGGGTAACGTAAGTGATTGATACGTCATTGATTATTGATATACAGATGTGGGCTGAGTTACAAACACTTTAAAACATGCGCTACATCTCTGAACACTTCCTGACCTTAAAATGATAGGCCATCGTTGTGGGTCCTTTCCTCTCATACGACACCACAGGGGTTATTGGTTTCTGTAAAAAATGATGAGAAAATAGCAGAAATCCATCAGTCCATTAGTCCAACACACTAACACAAAAAAGATAAAAGGCTCACACTGCTAACTTGAGAAATTTGGCTATTCTCAGAAAAAACTGACAAAAAATAAAAAATAGTCCCAAAATCTTTCTGCCTGTATGTAAGGCTTTTATTGCAAACATTTGCCTGGCCAGACAACTACTGTGGAGAAATATATCCTCTAATACCAATTAAAGGGCCTTGACATTTTAAAAGCACAGGGTATTGACCCATCACATCTACCACCAACAAGTTACCTATTCAGATCCCTTTCCATCAGGTTTCCTTTCTAGATCTGCCTCTTTGAGTTACCTGTTTTGATTGACCTTGTACTTTCTTACAAATCTCCTCCTTTGATTTGCTTGTTTAGTTCAGTTTCTATCGAAATATCTTATTAGAAGTGCCTCCCTGATTTCCCTTTTCAAATCGGCCTCCCTTGAGATATCATCTTAGAATGGCCTCCCTTGAGATATCATCTTAGAATGGCTTCCCTTGAGATATCATCTTAGAATGGCCTCCCTTGAGATATCATCTTAGAATGGCCCCCCTTGAGATATCATCTTAGAATGGCTTCCTTTGAGATATCTAAGAATGGCCTCCCTTGAATTACCTGTCTAGTTATCTCCCCTTAAGTTACCTTTTTTGATCGACCTCCCTTCAGTTTCTTGAAGAAGTCAAAAGGTGATTGTCTGGACTTTCTGGATCTCTGTTGCCGAGCGCTGGGGGCCAGGGAACCAGTCCTGGTGACACGGCTTTGAAACAGCTCCTTCACCAGCAGGCTGTTACTGGCTGAAAATTATAGAGTCATAGCCTGTACACATAACCTGTACATATAACCTGTACAAGGAGTCATAACCTGTACACATAACCAGTACACTGAGTCATAACCTGTACACATAACTTGTACACCAAGTCATAACCTGTACACATAACCTGTACACCAAGTCATAACATGTACACATAACCTGTACACTGAGTCATAACCTGTACACACATAACCTGTACATTGAATCATAACCTGTACATTGAATCATAACCTGTACACCAAGTCATAACCTGTACACATAACCTGTACACTGAGTCATAACCTGTACACCAAGTCATAACATGTACACATAACCTGTACACATAACCTGTACACCAAGTCATAACATGTACACATAACCTGTACACAGTCATAACCTGTACACATAACCTGTACACTGACTCAAAACCTGTACACTATTTTTTTCCAGATTTTGAGATCAATGATTTAGTGAGCATACTACTTTTATTAGGTTTTGAGATCAATCACTGATCTAATGAGCCTATAACTTTTATCAGGCTTTGAGATCACTGAGCTAATGAGCACATTAATTTTATCAAGTTTTGTAAATTTTGAGTCAAAGCATTTTTTTCAGGTTGGTCAAAACGAGAGAACAAAAAATATCAATGTAGGCATTGAATCCCTTAAACAAAAGATATATAGGCCATAATAATTAACTGAAGTGGTTTATCTCTATTGAGAAATGAATATCAGCATTAAAGTCATGGACAATGTGATCATACCCTACATATGATCTACTCTACATAAGAATATTAGTTCAGGTGAGCTAAAGTGTCAAGGGGACTTACTCTTCATGGTACAGAGGATTGCATTAGGCATGGTGTCTCGGTTTTTCTTCAACACACCCACCAGGTCATACTGAACTACACCAGCATAATGAATGATTGTAAAACGAGCCCCCTTGTCCTTTGGGGTTTTGTACACCTCTGGAAACTTGGCCCCTAAAATTGACAGGATTCACTTCAATTTATAAAAATTTATTAAAACTCTTCCTAGATTAATTCATAATTAAAGTCTTTTTCCAGTCTATCTTAAAATCTATAAAAAAAAAAAGACTTAATAGTGATAATATACCTGGTCCCTGATGAAGTTTGGTGGCAAGAGAAAAATCTGTTCCTTTTGGAAACCAGCTTTCCTCATCAATGATGGCTAGAATTCCTAAATTTTTCTACAACAAAATTTAGTCATATCATACTGATGAAGGTATTAATCTAGTTTGGATTTAAAAATCATATTTCACAAAATGTGTCACTACCTCCAAGAAGGCATCAATGATTGGTTGGTTATTTTTATAATTCATTTCCACCAATGGCACACCCTCTAACAAACAGTCTTCTTGCTCTTTCATGAATATGTATTCATTTGTATAGCTCTGCATCTGCTCATTGGCCAGATTTATACAAATCTGAAATGATCCAAATTACGTGATGTCATTTGCAAATTGTGTTTTGATTTCGTTAAAAACTTCACAATACTCCATGGAGAATGTGATCTTACTTGCTCAAAACTGTTCCTGGTGAAATTTTCAAATCCAAAGATATCCAAGATCCCAATCTGGAACTGGTCACCACTAGTAAAATAAAATGATTAATTCTTGATTTCTGGTCATTTTTCTTGAGACATGAGAAAGGAAGATCTGATCTGCTGATCTCGGTGATTAATAAGAACGAGACAACAGAATTACCAAGCTTATCTGAACAACTTTACCTGGTATAGGTACATTTCACAGACACAAGATATCTCATACAGTTTTCCACAAGAAGATATCAATTAGAATATTATGCACAAAGCCCCTCCAATCAATGCAATACTATTAACAGCCATATTTGTGCACTTTACTCAAGTGAAAAACTATAAAAGGCATTTTATGTTAAGTATAGTGACTTTAGCATACTGTGGAACCATCATTGTTCGTGGGGAATCGATTGATGTTCGTGGATTTTGTGGGTCACTTTCACCCACGAATTTACGTGTCCTCGACCATTGTTTTAAACCAAGCAGAGTTATCTCTCCTAGTGACATCGTATTGCTTTCCCATGAAATTACATCCCCAAGAACCAGCAAAATTTTGCTTACCCACGAACACTGGCCCCCACAAATTAAAATGATTCCACAGTATTGTAAATCTTGTAAATACTATATTACAAATAAATCTTTGTGTAAATCATTTGTACCATGGATCTATAATGCTTTTCATGTTTTACACTTCAGAGCAACAAAACGAGCTCGCATGCAAATTATTGCACAAAACCCAGATATCTCTGTTGAAACTAAAGCTCTACTGCTTCGGTTGTACAAAGGTTGGAGAACATCTAAGACATAAAAGCAATGTCCATTAAATCATTTGACTTTACGTAGCCTCCATTCATACAAGTTCTCACTAAAATCTTACATAAACTGGTTCACAATATCCATTAAATCATTTGATTTTACATAGCCTTCATTCATACAAGTTCTCACTAAAATCTTAAATAAACTAGTTCACAATATCCATTAAATCATTTTACAAGTTTGCACTAAAAGCATCGGTTACATTTTGAAATGATTTCAAGGGCATATCCAAGATATTTGCCACACAAGGACAGATCCAGCCAAACTGAAGTTGGTTTACATGTATTTGACAAGCTAAAAAACCACTTAGCATAACTAGCTAATAGTAAACACAAACAACAGTAAATGCAGAACAATTATATACAGCAACTGGCAGGCACAAATAAAGATTTAGATGTGCAAAGGTTCCTTAGAGTTAGTTCATTAAAATATCCAACAGTCCTATAAAGATGTCTCATAGTTTTAAGAAGATTTCTTATAGTTTTGAACAGATGTCTTTTATCGCCTCAGACAAGACCATCATTCCTTTGCTCTCTGTTTTATTAGTCTCACTGACACAAGTTGAACAGAGTCGACAGCTCTACAGTACAAGTGGTATTCTTAGTGAAACAAAAATTTAGGGATTTGTCCATGAATTAAGAGTGTATATATTTGATGAAATTTAATTTTAGCAACTTTATAATTCCAAGAAAGACAGCTATTACCTCCGATATGGAATAAATATTAGCAATATTCAATTTTAGCGACCTCAACACTGTCGCTAATAATGCCAATATTAAATACTCATTAAAATATCCACTTATACTGTATTCTATATTTCAAACTGGATGAGTCTACTGGGTCATGTCAAATCAGTATTTAATAATGCACATTAATAAAATTTATATATGCAGGAAAATCTGTCATATTTTCACACGTTCTCTACTTTTGTTAAACAATGATCTAGTAAATGTGGCTATAGGTCAGCCTCACAACCATATAACGAAAACACATGCAATAGAACATCAACAACCAGAGAGATTGGCCACATAATAGAACATGCAGGTAACTCACACCTGGGAAAGAACACTTACCTGTGACAGACTGTCAACAACTACTGGAAAGTCACCACATGGTTGTCAGTGTTTGTAAAGGTTCTCAAAATTACAACAGATTCAGATTCTTTATTTCCGTGAGCCCTATGCTCATTGGATATCATATACATAAATACAATTATACAAACAACAAGAGGCCCATGGGCCACATCGCTCACCTGAGTCACCTTGGTCCATATCAGAAGATTTTCCATATCTATTTGCATGTAAAACCGTAGTCCTTATTATGGCCCCAAACCTTCCCCTGGAGGCCATGGTTTTTGCAAACTTGAATCTACACTATGTCAGAAAGCTTTCATGTAAATGTGAACTTCTTTGGCCCAATGGTTCTTGAGAAGAAGATTTTTAAAGATTGTCCCTATATATTTGTATGTAAAACTTTGATCCCCTATTGTGGCCCCATCCTACCCGGGGGGGGGGGGGGGGGGGGGGGGGGGGGGGGGGGGGCATGATTTTAACAAACCTGAATCTGCACTATATCAGAAAGCTTTCATATAAATCTCAGCTTTTCTGGTTTAGTGGTTCTGGGAAGAAGATTTTTAAAGATTTTTCCTATATATTAGTATGTAAAACTTTGACCCCCTATTGTGGCCCCATCCAACCCCCGGGGGCCATGATCTTAACAATTTAGAATCTGCACTATATCAGGAAGCTTTCATATAAACCTCAGCTTTTCTGGCTCAGTGGTTCTTGAGAAGAAGATTTTAAAAGATTTTTCCTATAAATTTGTATGTAAAACTTTGA